>NW_026707608.1:0-10000 GCF_902713425.1 Acipenser ruthenus
AACCCCGGTATGGAAATGTCAGTACTGTCTTACCTGACAGGGTTGAGTTTAAAGACATCCTTCTTGTCTCCCTGCAGTGAGTCCTCAATGAGCCTTTTCACCATCTCCTGCTGACTGCTGTCCAGCCCTTTGCTCTCCTGCAGCCTGCGCAGCACGACCAGGTACTTGCTCTCAATCTGGCAGTTTTTGGCCTCCAGGTAGGCACACTGCAACACAAAAGTGAGGTTTAGGGTTAGGATTAAAACAAAACACAGCAGCTGGTGAAAGCAGTAACCCTCCCACAACCTCCCACTCATTTCCAAGACAGGGCAGTCCAAAGGCAGAGGGTTTCTACACCCTGTTACTTTTTAACTGGGTTGAACTTAAAAATGAACCTAGTACATTTCCAAATAACTAATTTTACAGTTCTGATGGAGCCATTCCAATTATAATCTTGCTTCTGCTCCTTAAATTAATTTTATTTAAAAATCCTCTTCGCTGCAGTGTTCACTTGTTCCCTTGTGCTGCTTATATTAATTACAAGACTGCTATTTCCTACAGTGCAATATGTGTGTCACCCGAGTGCTTATGGACACTGTGGCTGTGAAGGGTCATTTCTTTGAAAGTTAAACTGTTGTGTACAATACATGTTTTTTTTCGATTACGATTCGGAAATCAAAGCGTTTATGTTTTTGGCAATTTTAGCAGTTTTAGCATAACCTGCAACTGAAATTATATTTATTTATTTATTTTTACAATTTTTGCTATTTGGTTCTTCTTTAAACCAGAGTCACCCTGGTATCAAATGTGATACCTATTAATTCAAGTGCTCCCAGAAATCCTGAAACAACTCTACCTTAGTACAATAGTTTTTCATGTCACAAAAATGGTCTGATCCTAAATATATCTAAAATAATTTAAAACCATTGCTAATCAGACCAGATAGATAAAACATCTAATTTGCTGCAATCATACCAGCCAGTAGCTGTTTCATTGCACAGTGCACTCAGGGGATATCACTATATGGAGCCATGACGCAGGCACTAGGACAGATCAAGCACTGATACAGAAACAGCTACAACTTGACCCACCCCAAAGAACACATTGGGGTCAACAAGATTAAACATTAATTTAATTTGCAAACCAGGCATTTGTGTTTTTGTGAACAGTGCCCTACATTCACAGCACTGTACTTGTATTTAGAATTCACTACATATCTTTCCAATTTGCTTTCTGCATCTAGAGAAGACCTAGATTTGGAGATGAAAGGGAAACATCCCAGTCAGTCTGATCTGTTCATTCTGGGAGACTGGAGCTGGCTCAGTTGCTAACTTCTCTGTGGTTTTAATTAGTAATGCATGAACACACCCGAGGTTGCTGACCAGGCTAACAGCCAGCCAGTCAGAACTACTATGACAGTCAACTAAGAAGAAGAAACAAGGAGTGAAACCAAGTAGGAGTACAAAGAAAATTATAAAAATAAGGGAAGCACAGTATAAAATGAAAAAAGAAAAACCACAAATTACTAAAGAGAAACATAACAGAGGAAGTATCTCTGCAAAAAAAGCAAATAATTGACCAAAAATACTGACTGCCTATGTCTTTATTTATGCAGATACTAGACTACAATAACAAGGTAAGAAGGTATGTGAGTCACACATGGCACAGGTCCATTGGGTAATGATGGTGTCATATCTTACAGGATCTGTGTCACAGGATCCTCACAGGGACAGTCTTCCGACTGCTGAATCTTGTCAAAGTTGAACACACTCCGCCTCAGCTCCTGAGCTGGCTTGTTTCCACAGATATTGAGGACTGTGTTCCTGTAAGGGCAAGGCAGAGGAAACACAAACTGACTTCTGAAGGCAAAGTACAGAGAAAACGAAACTAAATGCATACAAACAAACACACACACACAAACTAAAGTAGTACACAACAAATAACAAAATCCAAAGCTCAACTGGTTGCTTCTCTTGCTTACAGGTAGCTGCCTGGATAGGGCTGACTAGTTTACATAACAGGTTTGAATAACTTCTGTAAATTTTGAGTAGTTTGGACAGGCAAAAAGACTGTAAAATATAAAAATTGACAATTTTATTATCACAGCAGTAAATTGAGAAAAAATAAATAACACAGCATTGGGAGGGAGCAATATTAACCCAATTTGGTTAACCTGAATCCAAGTATGAACCAAGTATTTCATTAACATACATTCCCCACCATGACTGTAAATTCATGACCATGACATAAGCATTATGAAATGGCAATGCAGTTTCCTGAAAAGTCACAAGACATGAATGGACGCACAATAAATATTACCACAGAATGTGTACACCTAGTTTAACCAAAATTAGACAGGTGTGACATACAGATGGACAGATGAACAGCCAGAGTCACCTCCACACAACGCTGTTTTTATAAAAATGGAAACAAGGCAGAAGATAACATCACAAAGTGAATCCCTGTCTAGTTACCATGTTTGTGTTCTCAGCAACTAAGCCTGCTTCAAGGCTTCAAGCACAACAGAGCCGGTGAGTCATCGGCAGAAATGAGACTTTCTCACTGTGAACATTCTCAGCATGGGTATGGGGCAGAATTGAAATCACCCTTTTGTTATTTTGAGTTCTTTCCACCACACAGCACCAACATTCTCCTGTATGATCATCATTTTTGATTGTTTGAATTCATTAAGATATCTGACACCAGACACAATAAACAAAGTCCTGGTACTTTTGTTACCTCACCTAATTAAAGCATTGCATTTCTTGCTTCACATTACACCTCATGAAAATATCTTAGATATAATTACAATAAAGGGCAAAACATGAAAAAATATGTGGTGGTTACAAGAGTATAGCAACACTTTGTAAGCGTTTAGAATAAATAATTTAAATTGGGTTATTCCGGTTCAGCTCTTTTGTATTGCATGCACACAACACCTACCCTGGAACCCTTTTCTCCATCAGATCACAAACTGAAGAACCCCACCCCACACACAATTTGGTCGACTTGAGCTAGAATTAAAACTGGGCTGTCAGTGAGCTTACCTTCCCAAGGTGCAGAAGGCAGCTGGCAGAGCTGTGTGGAGGTAGTGGAGGGCTCTGCAGGTATTTTCACCAGGCTGGTATTGTGCTGCCACCGTTTTATTTGCAACTGCTGCAACCAATACAGCATGGCTTGGCTGTTTAATGCCTGTAAAACAAAAACAAAACAAACTAGATGGTATCTTTACAAGTTGTGGGGCTTGCTTTATTGGGAAAGTGGTCAAAGTAGCTGATTTGTGTCAAAAGTCACATTGTTTATTAATTGTCTCATGCTTAGAATGTGCTAGAATTTGATATTTCTCAAAGTTCTATGACAGTTAATTCAACAGTGGGAAGTAGCCTACTGAAAGAAGTTGATGCGGTTACTAAAACAGCTGTACCTCTTGATTGGTAGACGCCATTCCTGTTTTGATTTCATATTTGAATAGCTGAGAAGTAGAGGAAGATTTCATTTGCTCTAAGTAGTTGTCTAACTTGTTGGGAAAGTGGTCAAAATGGCAGTTTATAAAAAGTTAGAGAAAATTTTAGTTGGTGCAGTTACTAAAACAGGTGTACCTCTTGATTGGTAAAAGTTATTTATGTTTTGATTTCAAATTTGAATAGCAGAGAAGTAGAGAAAGATGTCATACCCTCTAACTTTTTGTCTAGCTTGTTGGGAAAGTGGTCAAAATTTCAGTTGTTTATAAAAAGTTAGAGAACATTTTAGTTGATGCGGTTACTAAAACAGCTGTATCTCTTGATTGGTAAAAGTTATTTCTGTTTTGAATAGCAGAGAAGCAGAGGAAGATTCCATATGCTCTAACTTTTTGTCTTACTTGTTGGGAAAGTGGTCAAAGTAGCTGATTTGTGTCAAAAGTTACATCGTTTACAGTAAATAGAATGTTGGAAGTCTGGGAGTTTTTAAACAATGGGGAGCTTTAGAATGTTGAAAAAAGTCCCATTAAAGTGAATGAAGATGGACAAAAAAAGGATAAAAAGCTTAATAGTTTAAAAAGTATAAAAGATATCAAAAAGTTGTATACAAGCACACTATTCCAGACCGGTCTACACGTTTTAAAGTTTGAACGGCGTTTCTAGCTTAAACGGTGTAAGAGGAGTAGCGTGCCAAAGAATAAGAAGAAGAAGAAGTACGTTGAAGATTTAAAGTGGGGACTCTTGCTTCGCAAGCCCCACTAATAAAAATGGTTAGTAATTGTGACAGAGAATGAATGAATCCTCGTCAGCAATCTCCCTCTCAATCTCTGAGGGCGCTGTATAACCAGAACAGAGTGCCCCAGAATGGATGTTTTTGCAGTTCATCCCAGGGTCAGTCGGAAGCCGGACATTCAGGAAGGGGGTGGGGCCACGATACCTGAAGTCAGCGCCTTAATGCGGTAGGTGATGTGTCAGTCACGGATTGGAGGAGACGTGATTGGCCGCGCCACCGAAAGAGGGCATGACGGAGGGTTTTAAGGGGAAGTGGCCCCAGTGATCTGTTCCTTAGTTTTGATGGTTAAACTATAAGGACCGTATGCACATGAGAATTAAAAGTACTGTGAGTGTTTTGTGTTTTGTTTGTTTGTCAGCTAACTGTCATTGTTTGTTTGGCTAGACGGCTAACATGAACCGGGAGCTGTCGCTGCACGCCAGCACCAAACCCCGGACTACACTGACCTACGGTTACCTCTGTGTTTGTCTTTCACCATTCACTTGCACTAGAGCACCCACTGTCAGGAGACATGTCTGTGTCTGTGTATTGTGTGTTTAAAAAGTGTTTTTATTATTTCGGGACTGTAACCCTCCTTTTGCATGGCGCAATACACATTGATGTGTAGAGCCCATGCTTATTATTTAAAGTGTTGTTGGCACGCAACCCAGCTGAAAATAAAGAGCTGTTAATTGTGAACTGTCTTGTGTGTGTTTGTTCTGGAGCACTGCATCATCACTACACCTGCACACTGCAAACCATTCCTTCACAGTAATCCATTTTTATCATTGCACAAATTTTAGATGTAGGGAAACCTGCTTGGGGGATGCTATTGTGTATTATCAAAGCAGCATCTGAAAAGGATTCCCTTTGTTATACTGACAACCTTTTTACAGCAAACACTTACAGAGCTGCTATTTTATAGCTTTATAAGAAAAAAAAAAGATTAAAATGATAGCCTTGCTCTGTTCGCTTAACTCAAACTATAAAGGAAGGCTGTGGATTTTAAAGTGGTCACAATGCAGTCAAATACCAAATTCAATATACTTTGAAGTTTAATCTTTTACCTTCAACTTACTAAACCCTCAATACACCATACACTAAGTTTTTGTCTTTTCTTTGGATACATTCCTCCCCCACATTATCATACAACAATCAGAGCCTTTTCTTGCACAACTGGCTGGATGATGCTCATGTAAGATTACAAGTGAAAAGTTAGTAAGAACCCCTTCTTTCATAGCCAATGAACAATTTATAACTTGTTAGCTGGACAGTTTATTCTGAGTTCAGGCCATGGGAAGAATGGTGTGGAGTACTGCAACGTAACTTATAAGTGACTATATATTGGGATATTAGAACGGAACATACATTATAAAATTGCTTCTGCTTCAAATTAATTCAACAATCTCTTTCATAATTGATCAAGCTTATCCGTAGATCATTATTACGCACAGTGTTAAGCATGTTAGCTGCAAGCTGTTAGATTGTTAATATACATTTTGTGTTCACAACCAAGAGCATTTGACAAGAGCATTTGATTATTATTATTATTATTTATTTCTTAGCAGACGCCCTTATCCAGGACGACTTACAATTGTTACAAGATATCACATTATACATTATTTCACATTATACAGATATCACATTATTTTTACATACAATTACCCATTTATACAGTTGGGTTTTTACTGGAGCAATCTAGGTAAAGTACCTTGCTCAAGGGTACAACAGCAGTGTCCCCCACTGGGGATTGAACCCACAACCATCCGGTCAAGAGTCAAGAGCCCTAACCACTACTCCACACTGCTGCCCATTTGATGAAATGTATGCCAGTAGATACAGGGAATACATTTCTATACCAGTTTAGGATGAATGTATTTATTTTAGGTAAAGCATAACATGAGACCATACAATGGCTAATTTAATGGAATTGTATGCGTGTGTAAATTACATTTATATACAGACGTGCTCAAATTTGCTGGTACCCCTCCACAAAAAACGAAGAATGCACAATTTTCTCTGAAATAACTTGAAACTGACAAAAGTAATTGGCATCAACTATTGTTTATTCCACATTTAATAGAAATCAGACTTTGCTTTTGATTTTTTATTCAACATAATATTGTAAATAATAAAACAAATGAAAATGGCATGGACAAAAATGATGGGACCGCTAACCTAATATTTTGTTGCACAACCTTTAGAGGCAATCACTGCAATCAAATGTTTTCTGTAGCTCTCAATGAGACTTCTGCACATGTTAACAGGTAGTTTGGCCCACTCTTCCTGAGCAAACTGCTCCAGCTGTCTCAGGTTTGATGGGTGCCTTCTCCAGACTGCAAGTTTCAGCACTTTCCATTGATGTTCGATAGGATTCAGATCAGGACTCATAGAAGGCCACTTCAGAATAGTCCAATGTTTTGTTCTTATCCATTCTTGGGTGCTTTTAGTTGTGTGTTTTGGGTCATTATCCTGTTGGAGGACCCATGATCTGCGACTGAGACAGAGCTTTCTGACACTGGGCAGTACATTTCGCTCCAGAATGACTTGATAGTCTTGAGATTTCATTGTGCCCTGCACAGATTCAAGGCACCCTGTGCCAGGCGCAGCAAAGCAGCCCCAAAACATAACTGAGCCTCCTCCATGTTTCACTGTAGGTACAGTGTTCTTTTCTTTGAAAGCTTCATTTTTTCGTCTGTGAACATCGAGCTGATGTGACTTGCCAAAAAGCTCCAGTTTTAACTCATCTGTCCAAAGGACATTCTCCCAGAAGGATTGTGGCTTGTCAATATGCATTTTAGCAAATTCCAGTCTGGCTTTTTTATGTTTTTCTTTCAAAAGTGGAGTCCTCCTGGGTGTTCTTCCATGGAGCCCACTTTCACTCAAAAAGCGACGGATGGTGCGATCACAAACTGACGTACCTTCACCTTGGAGTTCAGCTTGTATCTCTTTGGCAGTTATCCTTGGTTCTTTTTCTACCATTCGCACTATCCTTCTGTTCAATCTGGGGTCGATTTTCCTCTTGCGGCCACGCCCAGGGAGGTTGGCAACAGTTCCATGGACCTTAAACTTCTTAATAATATTTGCAACTGTTGTCACAGGAACATCAAGCTGCTTGGAGATGGTCTTGTAGCCTTTACCTTTACCATGCTTGTCTATTATTTTCTTTCTGAATCTCCTCAGGCAACTCTCTCCTTTGCTTTCTCTGGTCCATGTTCAGTGTGGTGCACACAACGATACCAAACAGCACAGTGACTACTTTTCTCCATTTAAATAGGCTGAATGACTGATTACAAGATTGGAGACATGTGTGATACTAATTAAAGAAACTAATTAGTTTGAAATATCACTATAATCCAATTATTTATTATCTTTTCTAAGGGGTACCAACAAATGTGTCCAGGCCATTTTAGAATATCTTTGTAGAATAAGCAATAATTCATCTCTTTTCACAACTTCTTTGCTTTATTCTATGACATACCAAAGGCATGCAAGTATACATGATAAAATAGCTTTTAATTTCATCACTTTTCAGGAGGAATGAAGCATTATTTCAAAGAGCTGTAAGGGTACCAACAAATTTGAGCACGTCTGTATATATATATATATATATATATATATATATATATATATATATATATATATATATATATATATATATATATTATATATATATATATATATATATGTATATATATATATATATATATATATATATATATATATATATAACTTTCAGGTTCCCAGTGCTCAAAAGCTAATTTTACACCCTGCACCAAATGACAGACATTCAAACCCCTATTGCATTGCAGTTCCCTCCATTGCAGGTTTTAAAATTAGCCTGATTAGCCACAGTGTATAAGTAACAAGTTCCAATGTGTCATTAAACTCAAAGTAAAACCAGGAATGGATCAAACTGCTATGCAATGGAAGTCTTATTTCCATCCCTGAAACACAGAGGTATGGTAAAGAACATTAATATACCATGGTAAACTACAGTAAATGCATTGTAGAACCATGGGAAAAATGCTAAATTCCTGCATTAAATTTACTGTGGTTAAATTTATAAGGGAACCCTTGGTATTGCACAAGGGCACTTTCTTAAAATGATACATCGTTTTTTAAGGTTATTTGAAAAAAAATGACAGTAAGTGGATGTCCAAACTGATTAGTGTATCCTCAACCAAAGCGGTTGTATCTAACAAAATAACTTAATTAAGACATCAGTATAGGCACAAACAGTGGTTTGTTTTTTGTTAATGAAAATACATGTTTGCTGTAACTTGTGTTTGTTTCAACTCAGAACTGCACTTGTGTGTTCTACTCAACGAATGGAAGTGCAAGATGTATATGATTACGTTTTATTGGCTGGCTTGTTACTGCTTCACGTACCTTCACAGATTAGGGGATTTCCTATTGCTTTAATTTTAAAAAGACATACCTTCAGCACAACAACCCGTCCTGGGATTTGAATTTGAAAGGTCCCTTCCTGAGCTTGAGCTGGATAGACAAAGGTAGCGTTAGCCAGGTCAATGCTTCCCAAGGGATTGACATCCTGTGACGTTCTGTAGTAGTACAGCTGGCACTTCTTCTCTTCGAAAACAAACCAGCGGGCTTTCCAGGCCATCAAGGGCCCCCCCAGTTTGTTCAGGTACCCACACAGTTTTGTGGAGGAGGGTTCCATCTTAGTTTTCATGACTGGCTTCTCTTGGGCATTGCTCTGGTCCATGTGTGTGGAATCTCCCTCGTTCTCCTTGGTGCTTTCCACTTCCTCTCTTGCACTGGCAGTGAGGTCATGATGATTGTCTGGGCTTGTCAGATTGGGATCAGCTGCAGGCATGGGTTTTCCGACTTGACAGTCCTGCTCCATCTTAACAGTCCTCACCATGTGTCCTCACCAGATTTCAAAGAAAAGATGTTAACAGGTTTGTCTTTGGCTATTAAAAAGAGGTGTAGTATGGTATAATCAATTTTCATTCCCTTTATTAGCTTTTCCCTGCCCCTTGTCAGTTAGTTAAACTTTCACAAACATCAGCTTCAGCGAGGGACGAATTTGTAAATAAAATGTTACATCCTTACAGTCCCATGTGAGTAACAATTAGTACAAAAAAAAGAAGCTATCAGCTATGAAGGTCTGCAGAAGAGGTACTAGTTTCCCTATGCTCTCTGTGGTGATTGCAGTGTCCCTTATTCAGGATTATGTTCTATGAAAAATAAAATCTAAACTTCACACAACTTTAAATTATTGCAACTTTTTTAAAACGCATATTTTAATACAGGATTCTATTGTTAATGAGCACATTTGCTGTAAATGCTTTTTTTTAATACTGTATAACATACAGGCACTGTAGTAAATACTACTGGCAATTACACCTCCGTGAAAGTATGCTATAGTAAATTCTGAAAATTTCTATAACCACTGAAGTATGCATTATTCAAGGATGTTATAGTAGACTACAGTACTAAGTATGGCCACTATAGTTTACTGTTGTATAATAAAAATTACCACTTTAAAGTATAGTGTTTACAGCAAAATACTGGAGTAAAATGCTGCAGTAGCACAGTTCATTTTATTAAATAAATAAACCAAATCTTGAATCAGCAATAGACAATTGGAGTGTTCTGATGTAGTTAAGACTGAAGGTGGCCTCCATAAGGAAAAAACACCAGAGCCCAATGACAAGGAACAAAGCGTATTAATGTGTAGCAGGCTACTGTCCTGTTATCAAAAAAAGGGTTTAAAGCTGCCTGACAATGTGAACTGTACGCATTGGATACTTCAGCATAAACG
>NW_026707609.1:0-65000 GCF_902713425.1 Acipenser ruthenus
GTAAAGCATAGGGAAGCATTGTAAAGCACAGAGAGGTGTGGTAAAGCATAGGGAGGTGTGGTAAAAGCATAGGGAAGCATTGTAAAGCATAGGCTGAAGGAGTGGGTTTTGGGTGTACCCCCAGTTTTCTCTCCTCCCTGACCCCCTCTTCCTCTCCTCTTGCAGAAGTGATATCTGGTCTCTGGGGATCACAGCTATCGAAAATGGCCGGAGGGCGCCCCGCGTGAGTCCACACATGACTTATTATATTTCTTTTTGTACATTTGAAAGCAATCCTGTGGCCTCAGTAGGAGCTCTCAAACATGTCTAACCTCCTACATGTCTCTCTCTCTCTCTCTCTCTCTCCCTCCCCTCCTCTCCCTCAGCTCTGTGTGATATGCACCCAATGAGAGCTCTCTTCCTCATCCCACGAAACCCGCCTCCCAAACTCAAGTCCAAGAAATGGTGAGTTTACAAGATCGCAGACACGAAGACAGACAGCATTAACACAGACAGACAGAGCGACGCACAACTAGACAGACAAACAGAGAGAGAGACACACGCGCACACACACAGAGGGTATAACGCTGTCCTCCCCTCTCCCCCTCTCTCAACTGTTTCCACTCTCTCTCCCTTCTCCTCTCTCCCCTCTCTCCCTCCCCCTCTCTTCCCACTCTCTCCCCCTCTCCCCCCTCTCCTCTCCACTCTCCCCCGTCCTCCCCCTCTCTCCTCTCTCCTCCCCTCACTCCCCTCTCGCACCCCCCTCTCTCTTCCCCCCCTCTCTCCCCCCCTCTCGCTCCCCCCTCTCTCCTCTCCCAGGTCGAAGAAGTTCATTGATTTCATCGAGAGCTGCCTGATAAAGAGCTACACGAGCCGCTCCTCCACCGAGCAGCTGCTGAAGCACGCCTTCATCCGGGAGCAGCCCACCGAGAGGCAGGTCCGCATCCATCTCAAAGAACCACATCGACCGCACACGGCAAGAAACGGGGCGAGAAGGGTGAGGAGAGGAGAGGGAGTGTGCGTGTGTGTGTGCGTGCGTGTGTGTCGGTGAGGCGAGGGAGGAGGGATTGTGTGTGTGTACGTGCGTGTCTATGTGTGTGTGTGTGTGTGTGTGTGCGTGCGTGTGTGTGACGGTGAGGCGAGGGAGGAGGGATTGTGAGTGTGTGTGTGCGTGTGCATGTGTGCGTGCGTGCGTGTCTCAGTGTGTGTGTGTGTGTGTGCGTGCGTGTCTCAGTGTGTGTGTGTGCGTGTGTGTGACGGTGAGGCGAGGGTGTAACCCCCTGTTTCTGTCTCAGAGGAGACGGAGTACGAGTACAGTGGCAGCGAGGAGGAGGAGGAGAGCCATGGAGAGGAAGGGGAGCCCAGGTACAAACTGCTAGACTATCCACTGCAGTACAATACAATACGATAGAATACAATACACTGCAGTACAATACAATACATTGCAATACAATACAATACACTGCAGTACAATACAATACAATACAATACACTGCAGTACAATACAATACAATACAACACACTGCAGTACAATACAATACACTGCAATACAATACAATACAATACAACACACTGCAGTACAATACAATACACTGCAATACAATACAATACAATACAACACACTGCAGTACAATACAATACAGTGCAATACAACACAATACAATACACTGCAGTACAATACTCACCCCCCCCCTCTTCACCTCTCCCAGCTCCATCCTGAACGTTCCCGGGGAGTCGACGCTGCGCCGGGATTTCCTGCGGCTGCAGCAGGAGAATAAGGAGCGCTCGGAGGCCCTGAAGAGGCAGCAGCAGCAGCAGCAGCTGGGAGCCCAGAGACGAGACCCAGAGGAGCACAAGAGACAACTCCTACACGACAGACAGAAACGCATCGAGGAGCAGAAAGAGCAGCGCAGGAGACTGGAGGAGGTGAGAGAGGGGAGGGAGGAGGGAAGGGGAGGGGAGAGAGAGGCAGCTCCTACACGACAGACAGAAACGCATCGAGGAGCAGAAAGAGCAGCGCAGGAGACTGGAGGAGGTGAGAGAGGGGAGGGGAGGGGAGGGGAGAGAGAGGCAGCTCCTACACGACAGACAGAAACGCATCGAGGAGCAGAAAGAGCAGCGCAGGAGACTGGAGGAGGTGAGAGAGGGGAGGGAGGAGGGGAGGGGAGGGGAGAGAGAGGCAGCTCCTACACGACAGACAGAAACGCATCGAGGAGCAGAAAGAGCAGCGCAGGAGACTGGAGGAGGGGGAGGGGAGGGGAGGGGAGAGAGAGGCAGCTCCTACACGACAGACAGAAACGCATCGAGGAGCAGAAAGAGCAGCGCAGGAGACTGGAGGAGGTGAGAGAGGGGAGGGGAGGGGAGGGGAGAGAGAGGCAGCTCCTACACGACAGACAGAAACGCATCGAGGAGCAGAAAGAGCAGCGCAGGAGACTGGAGGAGGTGAGAGAGGGGAGGGAGGAGGGGAGGGGAGGGGAGAGAGAGGCAGCTCCTACACGACAGACAGAAACGCATCGAGGAGCAGAAAGAGCAGCGCAGGAGACTGGAGGAGGGGAGGGGAGGGGAGGGGAGAGAGAGGCAGCTCCTACACGACAGACAGAAACGCATCGAGGAGCAGAAAGAGCAGCGCAGGAGACTGGAGGAGGTGAGAGAGGGGAGGGGAGGGGGAGGGGGAGAGAGAGGCAGCTCCTACAACGACAGACAGAAACGCATCGAGGAGCAGAAAGAGCAGCGCAGGAGACTGGAGGAGGTGAGAGAGGGGAGGGAGGAGGGGAGGGGAGAGAGAGGCAGCTCCTACACGACAGACAGAAACGCATCGAGGAGCAGAAAGAGCAGCGCAGGAGACTGGAGGAGGTGAGAGAGGGGAGGGGAAGGGGAGGGGGAGAGAGAGGCAGCTCCTACACGACAGACAGAAACGCATCACGGATCAGAAGGAACAGTGGGAGAGGGGAGGTGCTGGTTGAACCCCATGGTTTGAACCTCATTGGCTGTGTGGTGTTGACTGGCTCTCCCCCCCCCCCCCCCCACAGCAACAGCGCACGGAGCGTGAGCTGGCGAAGCAGCAGGAGAAGGGCCCGCAGCAGAGGCGACTCGAGGACATGCGCCGCGAGGAGGAGCGGAGACTGGCAGACAGGGAGCAGGTAACCAATCCAATCGCGGCACCGACGCACAGGGAACCAATCGCATCGCAGCACCGGCACACAGGGAACCAGTATGTGTGACCAATTAGATATCAGCGCCGACACAGGGAACCTGTCACCTTTTAAGACTGACAGACAGGTAACCAATCGCATCACAGCACTGACAAACAGGGAACCAATCGCCTGTAAACGCGGTCTCCTGGTAAACCAAACGGCTCATGGCTCTTTTAAAAGCCGCTAAAAATCTGGTACCTTTTTTTGAATTTCCTTGATTTTCCTCAAGCTTTCAGTCTTCTGTTTTATATCCCTCTGTCACTCTCTCTCTCTCGCTCTCTCTCTCTTTCTCTCTCCTCCTTCTCTCTCTTCTCCAGGACTTTATAAGACATAAGTTAGAGGAGGAACAGCGACAGTTAGAGATCCTTCAACAGCAGCTGCTGCAGGAGCAGGCCCTGCTCATGGTAAACAAGGCTGGCCTCCACTGTAACCGTCTCCCATTCCACCCCCACCTCCCACGGCCCTGACCATAAATCTAGCCCCAGGCTTGTTTTAAACAACGTAGGCTCCAGTTGATGCCATCAACCAAACGTTGCTTCAAACCCCTCTTAGAGGCCTTAACCCTAAATCCAGACCCAGGCTTGGGGTAAGCCAAGGCCGGCCTCGGCTGTAACTGTCTCCCGTTCCACGCCCTCTCAACCTTAAATCTAGTCCCAGGCTTCTGGTAAATGGCCCAGGCGTCAGCCCTCATCCCCTACGTGACGTTTACATTTTGTATCGTATTGTAAAATGTTGTCAGGCGCCTGGAGGGCCCAGTGGTTTTGAAAGGCGCTATATAAAATGTAAATAAATGAAATAAATACACAAACTCTGCAGGCCTTACCCGCTCCTTGAGCTGCTCCCGTTACTCCAGCCCCCCCCCCCCCAATTTCATCCCTAGCATGAAGCCCACCCCTGCCTGTACAACGCCTGTGTGTTTGTCTGTGTTTTCATATTCTCTGTGCTTTACTACACTGTGCTGTGCTTTTACCAGGGGGTTACCAAAGCAGTAAACTCCCTCTCTCCCTCTCTCTCTCTCTCTCTCTCTCTCTCTCTCTTTCTCTCTCTCTCTCTCTCTATTACCCCCTCTCTCCCACTCTCCTCTCTCCCCTGTCCCTTCTCCATCTCTCCCCCCTCCATCTCTCCCCCCTCCATCTCTCCCCCCTCCATCTCTCCCCTCTCTCTCCCCTTCTCTCCCCTCTCCTTCTCACTCTCCCTTGCCCTTGTCCTCTTCCCCCCCCCTCTCTCTCCTCTCTCCCCTCTCCCTTCCCCATCTCTCCCCCTCACCCTCCCTCCCTCCTCTTCTCTCTCCTCTCCCTTCCTCATCGCTCCCCTCTCCTTCTCACTCTCCCCCTCGTCCTCTCCCTCTCTCTCCCCCTCTCCCCCTCTCTCTCAGGAGTACAAGCGAAAGCAGGTGGAGGAGCAGAGGCAGTCAGAGAGGTTGCAGAGGCAGCTGCAGCAGGAACACGCCTACCTGATATCCCTGCAACAGCAGCAGCACAAACAGCAGCAACAGCAGCAGCAGCAGCAGCAACAACAAGACAAGAAACCCCAACTCTACCACTACAAGATCCCCGAGCCCAGCAACAAGCCCGCCTGGGCCAGAGAGGTGACTCCTTCAATACTGACCCCCTGACCCTTCAATACTGACCCCCTGACCCTTCAATACTGACCCCCTGAAACTTCAGTATTGACTTGGAGGTTCCAGGTTCAAATCCCGGCTCAGCCACTGACTCCCTGTGTGTGTGTGTGTGTGTGTCTGAGCAAGTCACTTCACCTCCTTGTGCTCCGTCCTTCGGATGAGACGTCAAACAAACGAGCTCCTATTGGAAGTGACTCTGCAGCAGCAGCAGCAGTTGTTGATGATGCAGAGTTCACCCCCCTAGTTTCTGTAAGTCTCTTTGGATAAAAGCGTCTGCTAAATGACAATAATAATAATAATAATAATACTGACCACCTAACCGTATAATACCGATTCCCTAATCCTCCAAAATTGACTCTGTAACTTCAGTATTGACTCCCTAACCTCTCAGGTGGAGGAGCGCTCGAAGCTCAACAGGCAGGACTCTCCCTGCTCCAAGCCCAAGATGGGCTCCACCGTGTCCGACCCTGCCCTGCAGTCGCGCTCCGAGACCGGCCAATCAGGGGCCGCGCAGGCAGCCCAGACTCCGCCCATGCAGCGCCCCGTGGAGCCACAAGGGGGCCAGAGCAAGGTGACTGTTTCCTGGGGGAGGTTTGGTAGTTTTGTGTGTAGACTTGTTCTTCATGTATTATTTCTGCTTGTTTGACTGCTGTTAACCTCTCTTGTCTTCCCTCTCTATCCTCTCCCCTCTCTCATTCCCTCCTCCTTTCATCCCCTCCTCCTCTCTCTCCTCTCCTCTCCCCCTCTCTCATCCCCTCCCTTATCCCCTCCTCCTCTCTCTCCTCTCCTCTGTCTTCTCTCTCCTCTCTCCCCTCTCCTCTCTCATCTCAACCCATCCCCTCCTCTCCTCTGTCCTCTCCTCTCTCATCTCATCCCATCCCCTCCTCTCCTGTCCTCTCTCCTCTCCTCTGTCCTCTCTCCTCTCATCTCATCCCATCCCCTCCTCTCCTCTGTCCTCTCCTCTCTCATCTCATCCCATCCCCTCCTCTCCTCTCGCCTCTCCCCCCTCTCCTCTCTCATCACATCCCCTCCTCTCCTCTCTCCCCTCTCTCCTCTCCCCTCTTTTCCTCTCCCCTCTCTATCCTCTCCTCTCTCTCCTCTGTCCTCTCTCGTCTCCTCTCCTGTGTCCTCTCTCCCCTCTCCTCTCTCATCTCAACCCATCCCCTCCCCTCCTCTCCTCTCCTCTCCTCTCCTCTCCTCTCCTCTCTCAGTTCCAGATGGCTCACCTGGTCCCCCTCAAGCCCTACGCTGCCCCAGTCCCTCGCTCCCAGTCTCTCCAGGACCACCCCACCCGAAACCTGGCCGCCTTCCCCACTCAGGAACCCTCCACGCCCTCCCCCACCCCCTCCCACCGCCGCACCCCGTCCCGAGGAGACATGGTGCGCCAGAACTCCGACCCCACCCCCGAGGGCCCCGCCCCCCTGCCCCGGCCAATCAAGGACGAGAACGGCCCCTGGGTCAGGATCCAGGAGGCGGAGCAACCCCCCAAGGTATTGTGATGTCACTGTGATGTCAGAGAAAGCCAGGCAGCTGCATTCTCAGAGAAATTGGAAGTGATATTTTTTAAGAGACAGTAATATATATAATATATATTTTACTGTGTAGCATATATGATGCATTTCTCTGTATTTAAAGTATCATGGATTTTCTGAATGTGTAGCCGTGGCGATGGGGGCTGGATGTCACTGACGGGCTGGTTTTGAATGTGTAGCCGTGGCGATGGGGGCTGGATGTCACTGACAGGCTGGTTTTGAATGTGTAGCCGTGGCGATGGGGGCTGGATGTCACTGACAGGCTGGTTTTGAATGTGTAGCCGTGGCGATGGGGGCTGGATGTCACTGACAGGCTGGTTTTGAATGTGTAGCCGTGGCGATGGGGGCTGGATGTCACTGACAGGCTGGTTTTGAATGTGTAGCCGTGGCGATGGGGGCTGGATGTCACTGACAGGCTGGTTTTGAATGTGTAGCCGTGGCGATGGGGGCTGGATGTCACTGACAGGCTGGTTTTGAATGTGTAGCCGTGGCGATGGGGGCTGGATGTCACTGACAGGCTGGTTTTGAATGTGTAGCTGTGGCGATGGGGGCTGGATGTCACTGACAGGCTGGTTTTGAATGTGTAGCCGTGGCGATGGGGGCTGGATGTCACTGACAGGCTGGTTTTGAATGTGTAGCCGTGGCGATGGGGGCTGGATGTCACTGACAGGCTGGTTTTGAATGTGTAGCCGTGGCGATGGGGGCTGGATGTCACTGACAGGCTGGTTTGCTGGTAACTGTAACTAAACACGCCCTGAATCTCATTTTTAGGTTCCCCAGAGAACGACTTCCATCGCCACTGCCCTGAACAGCAGCCTCTCCACAGGAAACAGGCAACCAGCGAGAGCAAGGTAAGACGTCCCAGGGATACAGGAACTACACTGCACTGAGGGAGAGAGAGGGAGAGAGCCTTTCAAGGAGTACAGACCTCTCTGTGCTTTACAATGCTTCCCTATGCTTTACCAGACCTCTCTCTGCTTTACAATGCTTCCCTATGCTTTACCAGACCTCTCTGTGCTTTACAATGCTTCCCTATGCTTTACCAGACCTCTCTGTGCTTTACAATGCTTCCCTATGCTTTACCAGTCCTCTCTGTGCTTTACAATGCTTCCCTATGCTTTACCAGACCTCTCTGTGCTTTACAATGCTTCCCTATGCTTTACCACACCTCTCTGTGCTTTACAATGCTTCCCTATGCTTTACCAGTCCTCTCTGTGCTTTACAATGCTTCCCTATGCTTTACCACACCTCTCTGTGCTTTACAATGCTTCCCTATGCTTTACCAGACCTCTCTGTGCTTTACAATGCTTCCCTATGCTTCTCCATGCTTTCACTGTGCTTTATCACACATTGCTGTGCTTTTACTAAGGACTCTGTCTCTGTTTCAGTAATCCAGATCTGCGGAGGAACGAGGGATGGGAGAGGGGGGACAGCCTGGCCTCTGTGTCTAACCTGCCCCAGACAGGCTCTCTGGAGCGCCATCGTGTGGCGGGTAAGCGTCGCTGCAGCCAGGGCAAACACCTCCTGTACCCTCAGAGATCCAGAGAGTCAATTTATTATTATTATTATTATTATTATTTTTATTTATTTATTTATTTATTTATTTATTTATTTATTTAGCCAGGAAAGTCCCATCAAGATTTGACAATTTCTTTTACAAGGGAGCTCTATGTTAAAGTATATTTTCTGTCCTCTCTCTCTCTCTCTCAGTTCCCAGTAAGCTGGACAGTTCTCCGCTCCTCTCTCAGGACAGCAGGGTGAAGCCGGAAGAGTCACGCACCACCTCCCGCCCCGGCAGACCAGCGGTGAGAGACACAGCGTGGAAAAACACAGCACAGAAAACACAGGAAAACACAGGAAAACACGGGAAAACACAGGAAAACACAGCACAGAAAATACAGGAAAACACAGGAAAACACAGCACAGAAAATACAGGAAAACACAGGAAAACACAGCACAGAAAACACAGGAAAACACAGGAAAACACAGCACAGGAAAACACAGGAAAACACAGGAAAACACAGCACAGAAAACACAGGAAAACACAGGAAAACACAGCACAGAAAATACAGGAAAACACAGGAAAACACAGCACAGAAAATACAGGAAAACACAGCACAGAAAACACAGGAAAACACAGGAAAACACAGCACAGAAAACACAGGAAAACACAGGAAAACACAGCACAGGAAAACACAGGAAAACACAGCACAGAAAATACAGGAAAACACAGGAAAACACAGGAAAACACAGCACAGAAAATACAGGAAAACACAGGAAAACACAGCACAGAAAACACAGGAAAACACAGGAAAACACAGCACAGAAAATACAGGAAAACACAGGAAAACACAGCACAGAAAATACAGGAAAACACAGGAAAACACAGCACAGAAAATACAGGAAAACACAGGAAAACACAGCACAGAAAATACAGGAAAACACAGGAAAACACAGCACAGAAAACACAGGAAAACACAGGAAAACACAGCACAGAAAATACAGGAAAACACAGGAAAACACAGCACAGAAAACACAGGAAAACACAGGAAAACACAGCACAGGAAAACACAGGAAAACACAGGAAAACACAGCACAGAAAACACAGGAAAACACAGGAAAACACAGCACAGAAAATACAGGAAAACACAGGAAAACACAGCACAGAAAATACAGGAAAACACAGGAAAACACAGCACAGAAAACACAGGAAAATACAGGAAAACACAGCACAGAAAACACAGGAAAACACAGGAAAACACAGGAAAACACAGCACAGGAAAACACAGCACAGAAAATACAGGAAAACACAGGAAAACACAGGAAAACACAGCACAGAAAATACAGGAAAACACAGGAAAACACAGCACAGAAAACACAGGAAAACACAGGAAAACACAGCACAGAAAATACAGGAAAACACAGCACAGAAAATACAGGAAAACACAGGAAAACACAGCACAGAAAATACAGGAAAACACAGGAAAACACAGCACAGGAAAACACAGCACAGAAAATACAGGAAAACACAGGAAAACACAGCACAGAAAATACAGGAAAACACAGGAAAACACAGCACAGAAAACACAGGAAAACACAGGAAAACACAGCACAGAAAATACAGGAAAACACAGGAAAACACAGCACAGGAAAACACAGGACAGAAAAGACAGGAAAATACAGCACAGACAAATAATTTATGGACTCAGTAGATATTGATTGAATCAGAAAAATCAATAGCGGCTGATACAGACCAGTGATCATATCGAACAGGTGAAGAATTAACCTAAGGAAAGTGTTTCCGTGGATAAAATATCCCTTTTTTTAAAATGATTTTTAAAAACGTGCTCTCTTCACTAACCTAAGACTAACTCCTCTGTTAACCTTCTCTCCCTCTCCCTATCTCTCCTCCCTAACCTCCCACCCCCTCTCTCCCTCCTCTTCCCTCTCCCTCCCTCCCTTCCTCTCTCTCTCCCTCTTCATCTGTGATGCTCAGAGCTATAAAAGAGCAATAGGAGAGGTTAGTATCTGTGTGTGTGTGAGTGTGAGAGTTTCCCCACAGTAAAAGCACAGCAAAGTGTAATTAAGCACAGAGAAAGCATTGTAAAGCACAGAGAGGTCTGGTGAAGCACTGTAAAGCACAGAGAGGTCTGGTGAAGCATAGGGAAGCATTGTAAAGCACAGAGAGGTCTGGTAAAGCATAGGGAAGCATTGTAAAGCAGAGAGGTATGGTAAAGCATAGGGCAGCATTGTAAAGCACAGAGAGGTCTGGTAAAGCATAGGGAAGCATTGTAAAGCAGAGAGGTATGGTAAAGCATAGGGCAGCATTGTAAAGCACAGAGAGGTGTGGTAAAGCATAGGGAAGCATTGTAAAGCACAGAGAGGTGTGGAAAGCATAGGGAAGCATTGTAAAGCACAGAGAGGTCTGGTAAAGCATAGGGAAGCATTGTAAAGCACAGAGAGGTCTGGTAAAGCATAGGGAAGCATTGTAAAGCAGAGAGGTATGGTAAAGCATAGGGCAGCATTGTAAAGCACAGAGAGGTATGGTAAAGCATAGGGCAGCATTGTAAAGCACAGAGAGGTGTGGTAAAGCATAGGGAAGCATTGTAAAGCACAGAGAGGTGTGGTAAAGCATAGGGAAGCATTGTAAAGCACAGAGAGGTCTGGTAAAGCATAAGGAAGCATTGTAAAGCACAGAGAGGTCTGGTAAAGCATAGGGTAGACAGACTCTCTGGGACAGTAAAATAATTATCTGAGCAGTGTTGAGGACCCTTAAGAGGCGGACGAGGTGATAAACACTGCTTTTGGGGCTCCCGAGTGGCGCATCCAGTAAAGGCGCTCCGCGCGGAGTGCAGGATGTGCCCTATAGCCTGGAGATCGCAGGTTCGAATCCAGGCTATGTCACAGCCGACCGTGACCGGGAGTTCCTAGGGGGCGGCGCAGAATTGGCTGAGCGCTGCCCGGGTGGGGAGGGCTTAGGTCAGCAGGGGAATCCACGGCTCACTGCGCTTCAGCGACCTCTGTGGCCGACAGGGCGCCTGTGGCTCTGCAGCGGAGCCGCCAGATCTGTGTTGTCCTCCGGCACTGTAGGTCTGGTGGCATCGCTGTGGATCTGCAGTGCGAAAAATGACAGCTTGGCAGGAGCACGTTTCGGAGGACGCGTGTTCCAGCCTCCGTGTCCCGAGTCGCCGGGGGGGGGGGTTGCGAGCGGTGAGCCGAGGATACAGGTAATAATTGGGCGCATGCTAAAGGGGAGAAAACCGGGGTAACAAAATTGGCGACGACTACATTTAAAAAAAAAAACAAAAAAAAAACACTGGTCATTTTTTTTTTTTTTTTGGGGTGCGGGCACGCAGGATCGCGGGCTGTTCCCCAAAGAAAAGCCGGAGGACGGGCCTCGCCCCCCAGTGAAGGTCATGGACTACTCTTCATCGAGCGAGGACTCGGGAGAGAGCAGCGAGGAGGAGGAGGAGGGGGAGGAGAGAGGAGAGGAGAGCCGAGAGCGGTGAGAGAGAGCGAGCGAGAGAGAGAGAGAGAGGTGTTGTGTGTGTGTGTTAACCCTGCGCTGTGGGTGTCTGTGACTCTGTGTTTATTAACCCCTGTGTCTCTGTGTGTGTGTCTCTGTGTGTGTGTTAACCCTGCGCTGTGGGTGTCTGTGACTCTGTGTTTATTAACCCCTGTGTCTCTGTGTGTGTGTGTGTGCGTGCGTGCGTGCGTGCGTGCGTGTGTTAACCCTGCTCTCTCCCGCAGGCTGCGCAGGGGGAGGGATGGTGACAGCGACAGTGTCAGCACCATGGTGGTGCACGATGAGGAGGAGCCCCCCCACGTCAACACGAGCAGCGACTTCGGAGAGCAGACCCTCCTGCTGCAGAGAGTGAGTCCGTCACACACAATACAGACCCTCCTGCTGCAGAGAGGGAGTCCGTCACACACAATACAGACCCTCCTGCTGCAGAGAGGGAGTCCGTCACACACAATACAGACCCTCCTGCTGCAGAGAGGGAGTCCGTCACACACAATACAGACCCTCCTGCTGCAGAGAGGGAGTCCGTCACACACAATACAGACCCTCCTGCTGCAGAGAGGGAGTCCGTCACACACAATACAGACCCTCCTGCTGCAGAGAGGGAGTCCGTCACACACAATACAGACCCTCCTGCTGCAGAGAGGGAGTCCGTCACACACAATACAGACCCTCCTGCTGCAGAGAGGGAGTCCGTCACACACAATACAGACCCTCCTGCTGCAGAGAGGGAGTCCGTCACACACAATACAGACCCTCCTGCTGCAGAGAGGGAGTCCGTCACACACAATACAGACCCTCCTGCTGCAGAGAGGGAGTCCGTCACACACAATACAGACCCTCCTGCTGCAGAGAGGGAGTCCGTCACACACAATACAGACCCTCCTGCTGCAGAGAGGGAGTCCGTCACACACAATACAGACCCTCCTGCTGCAGAGAGGGAGTCCGTCACACACAATACAGACCCTCCTGCTGCAGAGAGGGAGTCCGTCACACACAATACAGACCCTCCTGCTGCAGAGAGGGAGTCCGTCACACACAATACAGACCCTCCTGCTGCAGAGAGGGAGTCCGTCACGCACAATACAGACCCTCCTCCTGCAGAGAGGGAGTCCGTCACGCACAATACAGACCCTCCTGCTGCAGAGAGGGAGTCCGTCACACACAATACAGACCCTCCTGCTGCAGAGAGGGAGTCCGTCACACACAATACAGACCCTCCTGCTGCAGAGAGGGAGTCCGTCACACACAATACAGACCCTCCTGCTGCAGAGAGGGAGTCCGTCACACACAATACAGACTATACACACACACACACTGACACACAGTACAGTCTGTACACACTGACACACACAGTACAGTCTGTACACACTGACACACACACACACAGAGACACACACACTGACACACACAGAGACACACACACACACTGACATGTTGTAATGTTTGTTTCCTTGTTGTTCAGACCCCCGAGGAGCAGCGCAGTCACAATGGATACACAAACCTGCCAGATGTAGTACAACCTGGACACTCCCCGACCGACCCCAAGAGTCAGGGGGCTTCCCCCAGCAAGGAGGGGGGCTACGACGTGAGTGCAAGACTCCCCCTGTGTACCTCCCCTACCCCCTTTGTACCTCCCCTACCCCCTTACACCTCCCCTACTCCCTACCCCCTTACACCACCTCCCCTACCCCCTTACACCACCTCCCCTACTCCCTACCCCCTTACACGTCCCCTACTCCCTACCCCCTTACACCACCTCCCCTACCCCTACACCTCCCCTACTCCCTACCCCCTTACATCACCTCCCCTACCCCTACACCTCCCCTATTCCTTACCCCCTTACATCACCTCCCCTACCCCTACACCTCCCCTATTCCCTACCCCCTTACATCACCTCCCCTACCCCTACACCTCCCCTACCCCCTTACACCTCCCCTACTCCCTACCCCCTACACTTCCCTATCCCTTTTTAAATCTGATTTTTTTAACATGCTCTTGAGACTCCTCTGTTAACCCTCCCTCTCTCTGTCTCTCTCCCTCTCTCTCTCTCCCTCTCTCTCTCTCTCTCCCTCTCTCCGTCTCTCCCTCTCTCTCCTCCCCCCTCTCCTTCTCTCTCCTCCTCTCTCTCTCCTCCCCCTCTCCTTCTCTCTCTCTCTCTCTCTCTCTCTCTCTCTCTCTCTCTCTCTCTCTCTCTCTCTCTCTCTCTCCAGTACCAGTCCCGTGGTCTAGTCAAGGCTCCTGGAAAGGCCTCCTTCACCACCTTTGTTGATCTGGGGATGTACCAGTCACAGGGGGGCGCTATGGAGGGCGTCTCAGTCGGGGGTGAGTGGTGCTCTCATCACTGATTGCCCAGCCAGGGGTGCAAATTTGGCACTATGTAAAGCACAGAGAGGTCTGGTAAAGCACAGGGAAGCATTGTAAAGCACAGAGAGGTGTGGTAAAGTATAGGGAAGCATTGTAAAGCACAGAGAGGTCTGGTAAAGCATAGGGAAGCATTGTAAAGCACAGAGAGGTATGGTAAAGCATAGGGAAGCATTGTAAAGCACAGAGAGGTCTGGTAAAGCATAGGGAAGCATTGTAAAGCACAGACAGGTATGGTAAAGCATAGAGAAGCATTGTAAAGCACAGAGAGGTCTGGTAAAGCATAGGGAAGCATTGTAAAGCACAGAGAGGTGTGGTAAAGCATAGGGAAGCATTGTAAAGCACAGAGAGGTCTGGTAAAGCATAGGGAAGCATTGTAAAGCACAGAGAGGTCTGGTAAAGCATAGGGAAGCATTGTAAAGCACAGAGAGGTCTGGTAAAGCATAGGGAAGCATTGTAAAGCACAGAGAGGTGTGGTAAAGCACAGGGAAGCATTGTAAAGCACAGAGTGGTCTGGTAAAGCATAGGGAAGCATTGTAAAGCACAGAGAGGTCTGGTAAAGCATAGGGAAGCATTGTAAAGCACAGAGAGGTCTGGTAAAGCATAGGGAAGCATTGTAAAGCACAGAGAGGTGTGGTAAAGCACAGGGATGCATTGTAAAGCACAGAGTGGTCTGGTAAAGGTATTAAGGTTGTATTAAGTCTGTATTAAGTCACTGTTCGTTGCGTGTACCCCCAGGTTTCATTGGGGGGGAGGCCTCGCGCTTGGAGCAGCTGAAGTTCGAGGTGCGGAAGGGCTCCATGGTTAACGTGAACCCCTCAAACACGAGACCCCACAGCGACACCCCAGAGATCCGCAAGTACAAGAAGAGGTTCAACTCGGAGATACTGTGCGCAGCGCTGTGGGGTGAGAGAGGGGAGGGGAGGAAGTGATGTAGAGAGTGAGAGGGAGTGAGTGAGTGCTGGAGAGAGTGATACAGAGTGAGGTGGAGTGAAGCACACAGAGTAGTTAAAACCTGCTGGACTGTGTGTTTCTGAGCTCTATCGTGTCTTGTGTCCCCCCCCCCTCTCTCGGGGGTGACCCTGCTGGACTGTGTGTTTCTGAGCTCTGTCGTGTCTTGTGTCCCCCCCCCCTCTCTCGGGGGTGACCCTGCTGGACTGTGTGTTTCTGAGCTGTGTCGTGTCTTGTGTCCCCCCCCCCTCTCTCTCGGGGGTGACCCTGCTGGACTGTGTGTTTTTGAGCTGTGTCGTGTCTTGTGTCCCCCCCCCTCTCTCTCGGGGGTGACCCTGCTGGACTGTGTGTTTCTGAGCTCTGTCGTGTCTTGTGTCCCCCCCCTCTCTCAGGGGTGACCCTGCTGGACTGTGTGTTTCTGAGCTCTGTCGTGTCTTGTGTCCCCCCCCCCTCTCTCGGGGGTGACCCTGCTGGACTGTGTTTTTGAGCTGTGTCGTGTCTTGTGTCCCCCCCCCTCTCTCAGGGGTGAACCTGCTGGTCGGCACGGAGACCGGGCTGAAGCTCCTGGATCGCAGCGGGCAGGGGAAGGTCTACTCCCTCATCAACGGCCGACGCTTCCAGCAGATGGAGGTCCTGGAGGGGCTCAACCTGCTGATCACTATATCAGGTACTGCTGGTCACTGTATCAGGGACCCGCTGCGTGTGTGCTGCCTGTCCCCTCTCCGCCTCACTCCCCCGCTCTCTCCTCTCTTCTCCCCCTCTCTCAGGTAAGAAGTATAAGCTGCGTGTGTACTACCTGTCCTGGCTGAGGAATAAGATCCTTCACAACGACCCTGAGGTGGAGAAGAAGCAGGGCTGGACCACAGTGGGGGAGATGGAGGGCTGCGTGCATTACAAAGTGGGTGAGTACAGACTGCACCCTGCACCCGATACACTGCACCCTACACACTGCACCCTGCACCCGATACACTACACACTATATCCTACACCCTACACACTGCACCCGTTACACTACACACTACACACTATATCCTACACCCTACACACTGCACCCTGCACCCGATACACTACACACTATATCCTACACCCTACACACTGCACCCTACACCCTACACACTGCACACTATATCCTACACCCTACACACTGCACCCTGCACCCGATACACTACACACTATATCCTACACCCTGCACCCGATACACTGCACACTACACACTATATCCTACACCCTACACACTGCACCCTGCACCCGATACACTACACACTATATCCTACACACTGCACCCTGCACCCGATACACTGCACACTACACACTATATCCTACACCCTACACACTGCACCCTGCACCCGATACACTACACACTATATCCTACACCCTACACACTGCACCCTGCACCCTACACCCTACACACTGCACCCTGCACCCGATACACTACACACTATATCCTACACCCTACACACTGCACCCTGCACCTGATACACTATACCCAACACACTGCACCCAGCACTGCACCCTACACCCTACACACTGCACCCTGCACCTGATACACTATACCCAACACACTGCACCCAGCACTGCACCCTACACACTGCACCCTGCACCTGATACACTATACCCTACACACTGCACCCAGCACCCTACACCCTACACACTGCACCCTGCACCTGATACACTATACCCAACACACTGCACCCAGCACTGCACCCTACACACTGCACCCTGCACCTGATACACTATACCCTACACACAGCACCCTGCACCTGATACACTATGCCCTACACACTGCACCCTACACACACACTCTCTCTCTCTCGCATACACACTCACACTCACTCTCTCTCACAAACACTCACTCTCTCTCTCTCGTGCACACACACACACTCGCACACACACTCACACTGCTCTCCCCCTCTCCTCTCCTCTCTCTCCAGTGAAGTACGAGCGGATCAAGTTCCTGGTGATTGCTCTGAAGAGCTCGGTAGAGGTGTACGCCTGGGCACCCAAACCCTACCACAAGTTCATGGCCTTCAAGGTACGAGAATCCGCTCAGCCCTGCTTTACCCAGGGCTGTACTCTGCATTCACTATAGTGTCCCATTTCAATATGCTTTACCAGACCTCTCTGTGCTTTACAATGCTTCCCTATGCTTTACCAGACCTCTCTGTGCTTTACAATGCTTCCCTATGCTTTACCACACCTCTCTGTGCTTTACAATGCTTCCCTATGCTTTACCAGACCTCTCTGTGCTTTACAATGCTTCCTTATGCTTTACCAGACCTCTCTGTGCTTTACAATGCTTCCCTATGCTTTACCAGACCTCTCTGTGCTTTGCAATGCTTCCCTATGCTTTACCACACCTCTCTGTGCTTTACAATGCTTCCCTATGCTTTACCACACCTCTCTGTGCTTTACCATGCTTCCTTATGCTTTACCAGACCTCTCTGTGCTTTACAATGCTTCCCTATGCTTTACCACACCTCTCTGTGCTTTACAATGCTTCCCTATGCTTTACCAGACCTCTCTGTGCTTTTAATACTAGCAGAAACGTGTATGAGGTTCTGTTAAGACCACATAGTCCTTTATTTATTATTATTATTATTATTATTATTATTATTATTATTATTATTATTATTATTATTTATTTGGCAGATCCTTTATCCAAGGCGACTTCCAGGTGTTACTGGGCAGTACAGGGTTACAATGCAAGATTCATATCTAAACAGTGTTTGAGTTTACTGCAGTGTGTGTGTGTGTGTGTGTGTGTGTGTGTGTGTGTGTGTCTGTGTGTGTCTGTGTGTGTCTGTGTGTGTGTGTGTGTGTGTGTCTGTGTTTCTCTTCTCTTTTCACCTCCCCGTTTCATTCTGTCCGTTTGTTCCCCCCCCCTCGCAGTCGTTCGCTGACCTGCCCCACCGCCCACAGCTCGTGGACCTGACGGTGGAGGAGGGTCAGAGGTTAAAGGTCATCTACGGGTCGAGCGCCGGGTTCCACGCCATTGACGTCGATTCGGGGAACAATTACGATATCTACATCCCCGTCCACGTGAGTACGGAGGAGGGAGGGAGGGAGGGAGGGAGGGAGGGAGGGAGGGAGAGGGCTCCAGAAACAGCGAGAATCTCAGGGAGGGAAATAAGACTCCCGTTGCACAGCAGTGTGATCCATTCTGTCTGTCCTGTTGCAACGTTGTAATGCATCCCTGTAGATTCAGAGCCAGGTCCTGCCCCTGTCTGTGTGTTAATGCCCCCTGTGTCTTTGTGTCCCTGTAGATTCAGAGCCAGGTCCTGCCCCTGTCTGTGTGTTAATGCCCCCTGTGTCTTTGTGTCCCTGTAGATTCAGAGCCGGGTCCTGCCCCTGTCTGTGTGTTAATGCCCCCTGTGTCTCTGTGTCCCTGTAGATTCAGAGCCGGGTCCTGCCCCTGTCTGTGTGTTAATGCCCCCTGTGTCTCTGTGTCCCTGTAGATTCAGAGCCGGGTCCTGCCCCTGTCTGTGTGTTAATGCCCCCTGTGTCTTTGTGTCCCTGTAGATTCAGAGCCGGGTCCTGCCCCTGTCTGTGTGTTAATGCCCCCTGTGTCTCTGTGTCCCTGTAGATTCAGAGCCAGGTCCTGCCCCTGTCTGTGTGTTAATGCCCCCTGTGTCTCTGTGTCCCTGTAGATTCAGAGCCAGGTCCTGCCCCTGTCTGTGTGTTAATGCCCCCTGTGTCTCTGTGTCCCTGTAGATTCAGAGCCGGGTCCTGCCCCTGTCTGTGTGTTAATGCCCCCTGTGTCTCTGTGTCCCTGTAGATTCAGAGCCGGGTCCTGCCCCTGTCTGTGTGTTAATGCCCCCTGTGTCTCTGTGTCCCTGTAGATTCAGAGCCAGGTCCTGCCCCACGCCATCGTGTTCCTGCCCCTGTCGGACGGGATGGAGATGTTGCTGTGCTATGAGGACGAGGGCGTCTATGTGAACACCTACGGGCGGATCATCAAGGACGTGGTGCTGCAGTGGGGCGAGATGCCCACCTCCGTGGGTGAGTGTGTTGTTATTATTATTATTATTATTATTATTATTTATTAGCAGACGCCCTTATCCAGGGCGACTTACAATTGTTACAAGATATCACATTATTTTTACATACAATTACATTATTTTTTACAAACAATTCCCCATTTATACAGTTGGGTTTTTACTGGAGCAATCTAGGTAAAGTACCTTGCTCAAGGGTACAGCAGCAGTGTCCCCCCCACCTAGGATTGAACCCACGTCCGGTCAAGAGTCCAGAGCCCTAACCACTACTCCACACTGCTGTGTGTGTGTGTGTGTGTGTGTGTGTGTGTGTGTGTGTGTGTGTGTGTGTATCACAGTGTATTAACCCCTCGTATGTGTGTGTGTGTCTCTCCGCAGCGTATATCTGCTCCAATCAGATCATGGGCTGGGGTGAGAAGGCGATTGAGATCCGCTCGGTGGAGACGGGGCACCTGGACGGGGTGTTCATGCACAAGCGCGCTCAGAGACTCAAGTTCCTGTGTGAGCGCAACGACAAGGTAACACAACCAGGACAGGCCAGGATAATACAGAACAGGCCAGGATAATACAGAACAATACAAGACAATACAGTATAATACAGGACAGGATAATACAGGACAGGATAATACAGAACAATACAAGACAATACAGTATAATACAGGACAGGATAATACAGGACAGGATAATACAGAACAATACAAGACAATACAGTATAATACAGGACAGGATAATACAGGACAGGATAATACAGAACAATACAAGACAATACAGTATAATACAGGACAGGATAATACAGGACAGGATAATACAGGACAGGATAATACAGAACAATACAAGACAATACAGTATAATACAGGACAGGATAATACAGGACAGGATAATACAGAACAATACAAGACAATACAGTATAATACAGGCCAGGATAATACAGGACAGGATAATACAGAACAATACAAGACAATACAGTATAATACAGGCCAGGATAATACAGGACAGGATAATACAGAACAATACAAGACAATACAGTATAATACAGGACAGGATAATACAGGACAGGATAATACAGAACAATACAAGACAATACAGTATAATACAGGACAGGATAATACAGGACAGGATAATACAGAACAATACAAGACAATACAGTATAATACAGGCCAGGATAATACAGGACAGGATAATACAGAACAATACAAGACAATACAGTATAATACAGGACAGGATAATACAGGACAGGATAATACAGAACAATACAAGACAATACAGTATAATACAGGACAGGATAATACAGGACAGGATAATACAGAACAATACAATACAGTATAATACAGGACAGGATAATACAGGACAATACAGAACAGTACAAGACAATACAGTATAATACAGGACAGGACAGGATAATACAGAACAATACAAGACAATACAGTATAATAGAGGACAGTATAATACAGGACAGGATAATACAGGACAGGACAGTAATACAGGACAGGACCATACAATACAGGACAATATAATACAGGACAGGACAGTAATACAGGACAGGACAGTAATACAGGACAGGACCATACAATACAGGACAATATAATACAGGACAGGACAGTAATACAGGACAGGACAGTAATACAGGACAGGACCATACAATACAGGACAGTATAATACAGGACAGGACCATACAATACAGGACAGTATAATACAGGACAGGACAGTATAATACAGGACAGGACAGTATAATACAGGACAGGATAATACAGGACAGTATAATACAGGACAATCATATAAAACAATATAGTAGAATCTAATCTAACAGAAGCTAAGTTCCCCTGATATACTGGCTCGGAGGAGTCGAATTCACCCGCTCGTGAACTTCCTTGTGTTCTCATCAGCGACTTCATTGTCGTTTTCATTGCGTGTGTTTGTGTGTGTGTTTGTGTTTGTGTGTGTGTGTGTGTTTTTTCTTCGCAGGTGTTTTTCGCTTCTGTCCGATCGGGAGGCAGCAGCCAAGTTTACTTCATGACTCTGACTAGGAATTGCATCATGAACTGGTAAAGAAAGACAGAAAGAAAGACAGAAAGAAAAGAAAAGAAAACGAAAAAAACAGGAATGAAAAAAAATCTGAAAATTCCAACACCATATGAAACAAAACTGTTGATTTTTAAATATGAATTCATATATCTGTATATAAAAGGAGCAAAATCAAACAGCAGAAAGGTCCTGCAGAAAATAATAATAATCAGTTCAGATTTGTACAGTTGATTTTTTCTTTAATCGGTCCCTGCATGACCTGTTTCTTCTGGACATTTAGGAAATCGCTACGATCATTTCGGAAGCCAGCTGGGTGACGGGGGGTGCGTGGGGGGTGATGGGGGGTGTGGGGGGCTCGTATCCTGTAGCTCTGTGATCTAGTTTGACGTTCTGTGGTGATCTCGCTCAGAGAAGAGAAAGGGGGACTGTCGAAAAAAAAAAAGAGTTTTTTTAGAGGGAAAAAAAATAGAAATTTAATTAATTAAAAATAATAATAATAATAATAATAATAATAATAATAATAATAATAATTCTGAATGTGTAGAAATGCAAACGCGTGTCGGGGAAAATTTGTGCCAAAACATTTTTCTTGGTTTTTCAATTTTTAATAAAAAAAGTGTCTATATATATATATATATACAGACAGACAGACAGACAGACAGACAGACAGACAGACAGACAGCTCTTGAGTAATGTAAACATGCAATACAGTCTATAATCATTTCTGTCGGCTGCATGTGTTCTGCTGTTTTCGTTTCATTTTATTTTATTGACTTGCTTGCACACTCCTCAGTATCGTGAGCAGACCAGCTCTTAGTCTGTCTCGGTTGAAATGACAGCTGTGTTAAAACTCCCAGCTCCCCCTGCTTTTGAGGGCGTGTGTCGTGTTAAAACTCCCAGCTCCCCCTGCTTTTGAGGGCTGCGATACCTGCCTTCAACGAGGCAGAGAGGGCGTGTGTTCACAGCCGCTGTAAAATAACCCATCCTTCATTGAAGAAGCCCCCTGTGAAGTACAGCGAGCGCAGCGCCCTCCACGCGATGCAGAGATCAAGCGAGGCTCCAAGCGCTGCACTCCCTGGATTAACCTGCGTTTTGAGTTTATTTAATTTTATTCACAGTGAATAAACAAACAGAGCAAAACGCAAACTCTAAAGAAAAAATCAATAAATCAATTATTATTATTATTATTATTATTATTTTTATTTTTTTTTTACTTCCCGAAATAAAATATCATTTTTTTCCCCTCCTTCGTATCTGAATATGGAAAAGCTGAAAATGTCCCAAAATTAACCTTCCTGTAATAATTACGTCTACCGGAAGCCATAATAGCAGTACAGAAGTATTTCATGTTAGATTAAGAAAATGTCAATTTGTCGTTTTTTCATTAAGCCTATGGGAAAACTACAAAGCGCTGGTGTGTGATTCAGTATGTTAACAAGGGAACATCATCCAGCAGGTTGCATTCGACTTTATGAAGCAGAATCAGTTCATTCTATAGGGAGGGGGATGCAAAACCTTTGACCAGAGCTACAGAGAGAGACAGAAAGACGGAGAGAAAGACAGACAGAGAGACAGACACAGACAGGCAGACAGAGAGACAGACAGGCAGGCAGACAGACAGACAGACAGGCAGGCAGGCAGACATAGAGAGACAGACAGACAGACAGACTGAGAGACAGAGAGAGAGAGACAGACAGACAGGCAGGCAGGCAGAGAGAGAGACAGACATGCAGGCAGAGACAGAGAGAGACAGGCAGACAGACAGACAGGCAGGCAGACAGAGAGAGAGACAGGCAGACAGACAGACAGACAGACAGGCAGGCAGACAGACAGAGAGAGAGACAGACATGCAGGCAGAGAGATAGACAGAGAGAGAGAGAGAGAGAGACAGACAGAGACAGGCAGATTTCTGAATGAATGATATATTCTGTAACACGCTCTTTGGTCGAGGGTTTGGCTGCATCATTCCAAAGACAATTTAGTGTCTCCAAAAATAGCGAAATTCAAACAGAATTAAACAAAATGAAGACAATCGTAAGCATTGAAGAGAACGGAGCCCTCTGTGAAACGGAGAGGGAGTCCTAGAACTTAGCATTCCCACGGAAATACTTATTTTTTGGAAAACGAAATTTAAAAAAAATATATATTTATTTTTTTTTATAAAAGAATGATTAGTTTTAAAAATGATATATATATATATTAATAGATATATGCTGATATATACTGGCACAGTGTTTATACTGGCACAGTGTTTGGGGCCCTAGTTTGACCTCTTAAAGATACAGTGATGATAGAAAGAATGAAAATGTGTGTGTAACTGTATATATTTTGAAATGTAATAATCTGTGTGTTTAAGCACTTTATCATAAGACCAGGATAGGCTTTCACTGGGCTGTGATACAGAGGAGGGACGTCACAAAGGCTCCCATGCACAGCACAGCACTGCAAATTGTTCAGTTGCTTTCATTTGAAGCCAATCACACCAATTATTATGTCTCTAAAATATCAAAACGAGCCAGGATGAATTAACCCTTCGAAAAGTATCCCACAGTAAAGAGTGATAAAGCATAGAGAAGCATTGTAAAGCACAGAGAGGTCTGGTAAAGCATAGGGAAGCATTGTAAAGCACAGAGAGGTGTGGTAAAGCATAGGGAAGCATTGTAAAGCACAGAGAGGTCTGGTAAAGCATAGGGAAGCATTGTAAAGCACAGAGAGGTCTGGTAAAGCATAGGGAAGCATTGTAAAGCACAGAGAGGTCTGGTAAAGCATAGGGAAGCATTGTAAAGCACAGAGAGGTGTGGTAAAGCATAGGGAAGCATTGTAAAGCACAGAGAGGTCTGGTAAAGCATAGGGATGCATTGTAAAGCACAGAGAGGTGTGGTAAAGCATAGGGAAGCATTGTAAAGCACAGAGAGGTCTGGTAAAGCATAGGGAAGCATTGTAAAGCACAGAGAGGTCTGGTAAAGCATAGGGAAGCATTGTAAAGCACAGAGAGGTCTGGTAAAGCATAGGGAAGCATTGTAAAGCACAGAAAGGTGTAGTAAAGCATAGGGAAGCATTGTAAAGCACAGAGAGGTGTGGTAAAGCATAGGGAAGCATTGTAAAGCACAGAGAGGTCTGGTAAAGCAGATTAATAAACATGACAAACCAGGGTAGACTTTTTATTAAGGGGACTTCCTAAATGATACTTCCACAAATGCCTTTAGCGTCTCTCTTTGAAATTGTACAAAAAAGAAATGGACTAGCAGTGGGTCGAGCTTAGCGAATGTATTTGCTGGTTTTAAAATTTCTTTTTAAAAAACCCAACCAAAAAAAACATAATGAACTGATGTTTGAAATTAAAAATAATAATATTAATAATAATAAATATATATATATATATATATATATATATATCTACAAAAGTTGAAAGAACAAACAAAAAAACGCCAGAAAAAATATATAAACTGAAATTTCATTGTGTGTGTGTTTTTTAATTTTAATTATTATAATAATTATTTTTTTTTTTTACAAAATCTGAGGTCTTTGTCCAGCGTCCCGGGAGAGGTCAATACAACCGTAATAATAATAATAATAATAAAAGGGTAAACTAACCCTTATAAAAGTGTCCCCACAGATGTGTCGAAATTAAAAAAACGAATGACCGCTCCCTCCCTTCTGACCTCTCTTGGAAAGGCAGGAGACTCTGGAAACAGTTCAGCGCGGGGTCCGGCCACTAGGGGGCAGTGTTTCAGGAGGGGGCGGGCTGGGGTCGTTTAGACAGGGGTTCTCAGAGCTGTATATGGAGGCCGCGGGAGCGACTGGCCCTTACACATGAAGAGAATCGAAATCGAAGAGATTTTATTTCCAGACCTCGACCGCACTGCTCTGAAAAAAGACAAGCTGTAAAATAAGCACTTTATATGTACATAGACTGACACAGAAATCCTGCAGATGGGTTTGTGGTTCTCTAATTAATTCATTTCTTTTTCTTTTTTGGTGGTGGGGGTGGGTGGGGGGGGGGTGCTTAATACAGTATAATAAGCTGCTGAATTGCTGTCTGTTTTTCAATTGTCACTGAACAGTGTATTGCTAAATAAATCCGTGTATGTATGCCCAGTGTGTGTGTGTGTGTGTGTGTGTGTGTGTGTGTGTGTGTGTGTGTGCGTGCGTGCGTGCGTGCGTGCGTGCGTGCGTGCGTGCGTGCGTGCGTGTCTGTGTGTGTGTGTGTGTGTGTGTGTGTGTGTGTGTGTGTGTGTGTGTGTGTGTGTGTGTGTGTGTGTGTGTCTCTGTGTGAGTGTGTGTGTGTGTGTGTGTGTGTGTGTGTGTGTGTGATTCAGTTATCCAGTGATTTCTAATTAGCGCTCATCGCTGTAGTATTTAAACTCCAGACAGGGGGGGGCAGGGGAAAGGGGAGAGGAAGAGGGAGGGAGGAGGGGGGGAGGCAGGGGAAAGGGGAGAGGAAGAGGGAGGGAGGAGGGGGGGAGGCAGGGGAAAGGGGAGAGGAAGAGGGAGGGAGGAGGGGGGAGGCAGGGGAAAGGAGAGAGGAAGAGGGAGGGAGGAGGGGTGGAGGCAGGGGAAAGGGGAGAGGAAGAGGGAGGGAGGAGGGGGGGAGGCAGGGGAAAGGAGAGAGGAAGAGAGAGGGAGGAGGGGGGGAGGCAGGGGAAAGGGGAGAGGAAGAGGGAGGGAGGAGGGGGGGCAGGGGAAAGGAGAGAGGAAGAGGGAGGGAGGAGGGGGGGGGCAGGGGAAGGAGAGAGTTTGGTTTTTTTTTTTTACTGATTTTGTCTTAAAATTCTTCTTGCAAACAAAGTGTTTCTGTAAATCCAGTATTTCTCCTCAGTGTTTCCATTGACAGCTATGTGCCGCTTCCACACACACACACACACACACACACACACACGCACGCACACACGCACGCACGCACGCACACAGACAGACAGACAGACAGACACACTGCAACACAGACAGACAGACACACACACACACTGCAACACAGACAGACAGACAGACACACACTGCAACACAGACAGACAGACAGACACACACACACACACACACACACACTGCAACACAGACAGACAGACAGACAGACAGACACTCATGCATGCATGCACGCACGCACACACACACACACACGCACGCACTCACACACACAGAACTCTGTTTTCAAAGCCTACACTCCTGTCTGTTTTTAATGAAGGCGATACTTTTTGGACAGACTGTAAAGTGCCCGTTTAAAGACTGGGCTAAACGCCGGGCTGCATTTTCAAAGCGTTTGGAAATACAAATTTTTAAGACACAGTTGCGCCCTCTGGTGGCGCTGTGTCGCAACTGCAGCGCTGTTTGATTCGCCATGTGTACAAAAATGCGCTTCTTTTGAATGAAAAATAAAATTGAATTGTACAAAAAACAAGGAGGACTAACCATAAGGCAAAGCCGGGGGCTTAATAAAATCAGTCGAAAATTTAAATACATTTTTAAAAAGTGCAAAATGACCAATCAGTTTTACAAGTGGGTATGCTTTTATAAGTGATGGGGGGGGGGGGGGCAGGCAAAAAAAATGAAATCTATAATTGATTCCCCATGCATGGTGTCAGTGGCGTATTTATTTTTATCAGCTAAAAATTAAACTTGAATTGAAGCAGCCGATAGCCACACTCACTCATAACCCCGCCCACTCACTCATAACCCCGCCCACTCACTCATAACCCCGCCTCCTCGTCCTCTGGCTCCGCCCCATGGTTTATCCTCTGTTTTTCCTTGTATAGAAGTGGTTTGTAATGGTTGTATTGAAGTTGTTTGTAATGGTTGCACTGGGAAAAAGGGGTTGTTAACTGGTGTTTTGCCTGTTCAGCAAGACGAAACAAAAATACTACTGTTTAAAAAGAACTAATACGAGAGTAATAGTAAATAATAATAATAATAATATTAATAATTGAACAATCTGTGTTGTGTCTCTGCCTGCGGTGTACATAATTTTCAATTTGCAAATGCTGACCATTATAGTAAAGTGGCCTTCAATTTAAAATCTTCAATAAAAACAAAACTGTTTTAATTGTCATTTGCCTTGGTTCTTTCATTGAGGGAGTTTGTCTGTGTCAGTGTCTCTGTGTGTATAAACTATGTGGGAGGGTCTCTGTGTGTGTGTGTGCATGTGTGTGTATCTGTGAGTCTGTCTCTGTGTGTGTATCTGTGAGTCTGTCTGTGTGTGTGTGTGTTACAGGATGTGCATATTAACATTTACCAGATAAGCTGTGTGGTCCAGTGGTTAAAGAAAAGGGCTTGTAACCAGGAGGTCCCCGGTTCAAATCCCACCTCAGCCACTGACTCATTGTGTGACCCTGAGCAAGTCACTTCACCTCCTTGTGCTCCGTCTTTCAGGTGAGACGTAGTTGTAAGTGACTCTGCAGCTGATGCATAGTTCACACACCCTAGTCTCTGTAAGTCGCCTTGGATAAAGGCTTCTGCTAAATAAACAAAATCATAAGCAAGCTACACGCCTCTTTATTGAATGATCATAAACCATTTACAACGTTCGGGTCACGAAGCAAAAGTGTGTCTCAAGAATTTGCCTCAACGCAGGGTCGGCACTGCAGCCCCTGTGTGATTCCTGACCACTGAGGGGGACAAAAACATGCCTGCAATTTCCTTCAACGTCCACCAGAGGGAGACTAAAACCAGTTGATGTGTTTTTGTCTGCTACATTATTATTATTATTATTATTATTATTATTATTATTATTATTTATTAGCAGACGCCCTTATCCAGGGCGACTTACAGTCGTAAACAAAAATACATTTCAAGACGTTATCCCTGAGATCAGCTTTTTAAGAGCCAGGTGGAGCAGGCTTGGTTTGCTCTCCAGTTTGTTTGAACCAACTTTATTTTCTCAAAAAACAAAACAAAACAGGATTTAAAAGTTTTTAACTTTTTTTTTTTTATTAAAACAGAATTTATTTTGAATTTAATGTACAATTTATTTTTGTAAAAATAAAAGTAAATTAAAAGTAGTGATTTTTTTTTTGTTTGTTTTCTTTTTAATAACTTCAGTTTCAGCTAAAACTGCTCAATCCTTAATTATTATTATTCTTTTTTTTAAACATGGTCAAGTAGACAAACATTTCAGGATGAACTGATCCGGTCTGTCAGTAAAATGTCCCCTCGTACTCCCCCCCCCCCCCCCCAATCCTAGTTTCCTGTTTGTTGTAGGTTCTGTGGATCATGGCTTGTGATTTCCTGGTCCGGCAGTGAAATGTGTCCTCCCCCCGGGCCCCCTCACTCCTGTTTGCAGGTTCCGCGGAATATGGCTTCAGTCTTCTTTCTCGTTGCTGTCTGATAAACATTAAATGCGGCCAGACGCAGCCACCCAGGGAGGAGGTGATCAATTACAAAGTGCTGGAGAGAGAGAGAGAGAGAGAGAGAGAGAATAAACGTTAGTCATGAAGAGAACATCGCTCTCTCCCCCCAGCTCTCCCCTCCCCTGTCTCTCACCCCCTAGCTCTCCCCTCCCCTGTCTCTCACCCCCTAGCTCTCCCCTCCCCTGTCTCTCCCCCCAGCTCTCCCCTCCCCTGTCTCTCACCCCCTAGCTCTCCCCTCCCCTGTCTCTCACCCCCTAGCTCTCCTCTCCCCTGTCTCTCCCCCCAGCTCTCCCCTCCCCTGTCTCTCACCCCCTAGCTCTCCCCTCCCCTGTCTCTCACCCCCTGTCTCTCCCCCCAGCTCTCCCCTCCCCTGTCTCTCCCCCCAGCTCTCCCCTCCCCTGTCTCTCACCCCCTAGCTCTCCCCTCCCCTGTCTCTCCCCCCAGCTCTCCCCTCCCCTGTCTCTCACCCCCTAGCTCTCCCCTCCCCTGTCTCTCACCCCCTAGCTCTCCCCTCCCCTGTCTCTCACCCCCTAGCTCTCCTCTCCCCTGTCTCTCACCCCCTAGCTCTCCTCTCCCCTGTCTCTCCCCCCCAGCTCTTCCCTCCCCTGTCTCTCCCCCTAGCTCTCCCCTCCCCTGTCTCTCACCCCCTAGCTCTCCTCTCCCCTGTCTCTCCCCCCAGCTCTTCCCTCCCCTGTCTCTTCCCCCCCCAGCTCTCTCCTCACCTGCAGTGCGTGTGAAAGGCAGCCGGATGTGAAGCTGCTGAGCCCGGCCGTGTTCAGAGCCTCTCTGGCGAAGTCGTCGGCTCTCTTCACCAGCGCGTTCGTTCCCATGTTCCACGTCATGTTGGTCGAGACCAGTAAAGGGGCCACACACTGCGGGGGGGGGGGGGGGACAAAAAAAAAACCGAATTACATCACGTGTAGATCTCCTGATCCGCCCCTCCTGCTCTGCGCTGGACTCGCCTGACCTCAGCACCACGTTACTGGATCCTCAGGTGATGCGCGATCCTTGCACTACTGCACTGCTAATCTGTCACTGTAGATATAACTCGCTGTGATCCTAACCTGGTGCATCCTAGTTCATATTGGATTCTAGTAGTGTTATTATTATACATAGCATCCTAGTTCATATTGTATTCTAGTAGTGTTATTATTATACATAGCATCCTAGTTCATATTGTATTCTAGTAGTGTTATTATTATACATAGCATCCTAGTTCATATTGGATTCTAGCAGTGTTATTATTATACACAGCATCCTAGTTCATATTGTATTCTAGTAGTGTTATTATTATACATAGCATCCTAGTTCATATTGGATTCTAGTAGTGTTATTATTATACAGAGCATCCTAGTTCATATTGGATTCTAGTAGTGTTATTATTATACACAGCATCCTAGTTCATATTGGATTCTAGTAGTGTTATTATTATACATAGCATCCTAGTTCATATTGGATTCTAGTAGTGTTATTATTATACATAGCATCCTAGTTCATATTGGATTCTAGTAGTGTTATTATTATACACAGCATCCTAGTTCATATTGGATTCTAGTAGTGTTATTATTATACATAGCATCCTAGTTCATATTGGATTCTAGTAGTGTTATTATTATACAGAGCATCCTAGTTCATATTGTATTCTAGTAGTGTTATTATTATACAGAGCATCCTAGTTCATATTGGATTCTAGTAGTGTTATTATTATACATAGCATCCTAGTTCATATTGGATTCTAGTAGTGTTATTATTTGCACTGGCTGTAAACTACACTGTGTTTCAATATGAAGCTTGCATTGTAACCCTGTGCTGCCCTGTAACACCTGTGTGAGTCTCCTGGAATAAAGGGGTCTGTCAAATAAATAATAATAATAATAATAATAATAATATAATTCGAGTCACTGCTGTTACCTGCACTGTGATTCCCTCGCCTCTGTACTCAGACTCCAGGCAGCGAGAGAAGAAATTAACGAAGCCCTGAAAACAGACAACATCAAACATGACTGATGTATTATTATTATCAATAATATTATTATCATTATTATTTAAATATGTGACATCAAGATCCTGGCTCCTCATCATTTCAATATTAATAATAATAACAGTCTTCATTGAGGGGAGCTCTGAACCCCAGGACTGGGTGCAGCAGCAGCAGCAGCAGGGCTAGTGTGAGTTTGTAACCCTGCTCAAACTCCTGGCTCCTGATCATTTCAATATTAATAATAATAACAGACTTCATTGAGGGGAGCTCTGAACCCCAGGACTGGGTGCAGCAGCAGCAGCAGCAGCAGGGCTAGTGTGAGTTTGTAACCCTGCTCAAACTCCTGGCTCCTGATCATTTCAATATTAATAATAATAACAGACTTCATTGAGGGGAGCTCTGAATCCCAGGACTGGGAGTTTTTTTTACCTTGGTTGCAGAGTATAGGGTCAGCATTGGGTGTGGATGGGCACCAGCTTCAGAGGAGATGTTTATAATCAAACCTTTCTTCCTACATCAAACAAACACAACTATTACAATACAGACACACACAGGAGAACTCCACACTGCAGAGCTGTATAGAGGTCTATAGGAAAGAGAGCTCCCCTCTCAACACTGCAGAGCTGTATAGAGGTCTATAGGAAAGAGAGCTCCCCTCTCAACACTGCAGAGCTGTATAGAGGTCTATAGGAAAGAGAGCTCCCCTCTCAACACTGCAGAGCTGTATAGAGGTCTATAGGAAAGAGATCTCCCCTCTCAACACTGCAGAGCTGTATAGAGGTCTATAGGAAAGAGAGCTCCCCTCTCAACACTGCAGAGCTGTATAGAGGTCTATAGGAAAGAGAGCTCCCCTCTCAACACTGCAGAGCTGTATAGAGGTCTATAGGAAAGAGAGCTCCACTCTCAACACTGCAGAGCTGTATAGAGGTCTATAGGAAAGAGAGCTCCCCTCTCAACACTGCAGAGCTGTATAGAGATCTATAGGAAAGAGAACTCAACACTGCAGAGCTGTATAGAGGTCTATAGGAACGTGAATTCAATCTTGCAGTAATTACCTTTGGATCATTTGTGGCAATACAATCCTCGTCATCTGAGGATAAAAATACACAATAATCAAATCAACCAGTCATTTCAAACCAGTTTAATTTAGTTTAGTCTGTGTTGAGGTGCCTTGAACATTCTTCTGCAGGAATAGTAGGATCTGTGTGTGTCTGTGTGTGTGTGTGTGTGTGTGTGTGTGTCTCTGTGTCTGTCTCTCTGTGCCTGTGTGTGTGTGTGTGTGTGTGTGTGTGTGTCTGTGTCTGTCTCTCTGTGCCTGTGTGTGTGTGTGTGTGAGATACAGGCTCTCATGTATCCACTCCGGTGAAGACGTGCCACCCCTCTGTGCTGTGTGTGTGTGTGTGTGAGATACAGGCTCTCATGTATCCACTCCGGTGAAGACGTGCCACCCCTCTGTGCTGTGTGTGTGTGTGTGTGAGATACAGGCTCTCATGTATCCACTCCGGTGAAGACGTGCCACCCCTCTGTGCTGTGTGTGTGTGTGTGAGATACAGGCTCTCATGTATCCACTCCGGTGAAGACGTGCCACCCCTCTGTGCCTGTGTGTGTGTGTGTGTGAGATACAGGCTCTCATGTATACACTCAGGTGTCCTCTCCTCTCTCACACGAGGACGTGTTCATCACACACCTCACCTGGGTCATCGACACCACATTGCAGTTGAGAACATCAGAGATTCTCTGCAAGAAAACGCAAAACCTTCCTTCACCACTGGTACATGAAAACATCAGTAAAAGCCCAGTAAAGTGTAGTAAAGGACAGAGAGGTGTGGTAAAGCATAGGGAAGCATTGTAAAGCACAGAGAAGTCTGGTAAAGCATAGGGAAGCATTGTAAAGCACAGAGAGGTGTGGTAAAGCATAGGGAAGCATTGTAAAGCACAGAGAGGTCTGGTAAAGCATAGGGAAGCATTGTAAAGCACAGAGAGGTGTGGTAAAGCATAGGGAAGCATTGTAAAGCACAGAGAGGTCTGGTAAAGCATAGGGAAGCATTGTAAAGCACAGAGAGGTCTGGTAAAGCATAGGGAAGCATTGTAAAGCACAGAGAGGTCTGGTAAAGCATAGGGAAGCATTGTAAAGCACAGAGAGGACTGGTAAAGCATAGGGAAGCATTGTAAAGCACAGAGAGGTCTGGTAAAGCATAGGGAAGCATTGTAAAGCACAGAGAGGTCTGGTAAAGCATAGGGAAGCATTGTAAAGCACAGAGAGGTCTGGTAAAGCATAGGGAAGCATTGTAAAGCACAGAGAGGTCTGGTAAAGCATAGGGAAGCATTGTAAAGCACAGAGAGGTCTGGTAAAGCATAGGGAAGCATTGTAAAGCACAGAGAGGTCTGGTAAAGCACAGGGAAGCATTGTAAAGCACAGAGAGGTCTGGTAAAGCATAGGGAAGCATTGTAAAGCACAGAGAGGTCTGGTAAAGCATAGGGAAGCATTGTAAAGTACTGGTGGAGGTCAGCTGGTATCGCACAGCACCCCCCAAACCCACGGGGTGAGACGCACCTGCCCTGGGTTCGGGATGTCCAGTAAGAAGACCAGCGTGGCAGCGTAGTTCATCCCCACGTTATTCACTGCGAGGGAGGAGGGGAGGGGCAGAGACACAAAACCAAAAATACAATGAAATACAACGCAACACAATACACTACAATACAATACAATGTGTGCAGTGCAGTACAATGTCTACAGTGCAGTGCAGTACAATGTGTTCAGTGCAGTGCAGTACAATGTGTTCAGTGCAGTGCAGTACAATGTGTGCAGTGCAGTACAATGTGGACAGTGCAGTGCAGTACAGTGTACAGAAATGGGATCCGGACTCTGAGGCGGTGTGGAATGATTCGTTTTACCCAGGATGCCGATCTCCAGCCCCGCGAGCCCCTCCTCAATGTGCTGGTAGATTCGGTGCCCGTCAGTGAAGTCTGCTTGAATCACTCTCGTACTGCGACCGTACTGCTGCTCTGCAGGGGAAACACACAGCGAGGCAGAGAGAGATACCGAGAGACTACACAGATACAAGTGCTGTACAGAGAGAGATACCGAGAGACTAAACAGATACAAGTGCTGTACAGAGAGAGATACCGAGAGACTAAACAGATACAAGTGCTGTACAGAGAGATACCGAGAGACTACACAGATACAAGTGCTGTACAGAGAGAGATACCGAGAGACTAAACAGATACAAGTGCTGTACAGAGAGAGATACCGAGAGACTAAACAGATACAAGTGCTGTACAGAGAGAGATACCGAGAGACTAAACAGATACAAGTGCTGTACAGAGAGAGATACCGAGAGACTAAACAGATACAAGTGCTGTACAGAGAGAGACACCGAGAGACTACACAGATACAAGTGCTGTACAGAGAGAGATACCGAGAGACTAAACAGATACAAGTGCCGTACAGAGAGAGATACCGAGAGACTAAACAGATACAAGTGCTGTACAGAGAGAGATACCGAGAGACTACACAGATACAAGTGCTGTACAGAGAGAGATACCGAGAGACTAAACAGATACAAGTGCTGTACAGAGAGAGATACCGAGAGACTAAACAGATACAAGTGCTGTACAGAGAGAGATACCGAGAGACTAAACAGATACAAGTGCTGTACAGAGAGAGATACCGAGAGACTAAACAGATACAAGTGCTGTACAGAGAGAGATACCGAGAGACTAAACAGATACAAGTGCTGTACAGAGAGAGATACCGAGAGACTAAACAGATACAAGTGCTGTACAGAGAGAGATACCGAGAGACTAAACAGATACAAGTGCTGTACAGAGAGAGATACCGAGAGACTAAACAGATACAAGTGCTGTACAGAGAGAGATACCGAGAGACTAAACAGATACAAGTGCTGTACAGAGAGAGATACCGAGAGACTACACAGATACAAGTGCTGTACAGAGAGAGATACCGAGAGACTAAACAGATACAAGTGCTGTACAGAGAGAGATACCGAGAGACTAAACAGATACAAGTGCTTTACAGAGAGAGATACCGAGAGACTAAACAGATACAAGTGCTGTACAGAGAGAGATACCGAGAGACTAAACAGATACAAGTGCTGTACAGAGAGAGATACCGAGAGACTAAACAGATACAAGTGCTGTACAGAGAGAGATACCGAGAGACTAAACAGATACAAGTGCTTTACAGAGAGAGATACCGAGAGACTACACAGATACAAGTGCTTTACAGAGAGAGATACCGAGAGACTAAACAGATACAAGTGCTGTACAGAGAGAGATACCGAGAGACTACACAGATACAAGTGCTGTACAGAGAGAGATACCGAGAGACTACACAGATACAAGTGCTGTACAGAGAGAGATACCGAGAGACTAAACAGATACAAGTGCTGTACAGAGAGAGACACCGAGAGACTACACAGATACAAGTGCTGTACAGAGAGAGATACCGAGAGACTAAACAGATACAAGTGCTGTACAGAGAGAGATACCGAGAGACTAAACAGATACAAGTGCTGTACAGAGAGAGACACCGAGAGACTACACAGATACAAGTGCTGTACAGAGAGAGATACCGAGAGACTACACAGATACAAGTGCTTTACAGAGAGAGATACCGAGAGACTAAACAGATACAAGTGCTGTACAGAGAGAGATACCGAGAGACTACACAGATACAAGTGCTGTACAGAGAGAGATACCGAGAGACTAAACAGATACAAGTGCTGTACAGAGAGAGATACCGAGAGACTAAACAGATACAAGTGCTGTACAGAGAGAGATACCGAGAGACTACACAGATACAAGTGCTGTACAGAGAGAGATACCGAGAGACTAAACAGATACAAGTGCTGTACAGAGAGAGATACCGAGAGACTAAACAGATACAAGTGCTTTACAGTGTCTAGGAGGGACGGAGAGAGAGAAACACACTGAGACACGCAGGCAGGAAGACACACATACACACACAGACAGACAGACAGACAGACAGACACAGACACAGACACACACACACAGATAGACACACACACACAGACAGACAAACACAAACACACAGACAGACACTCACACAGACACAGACACAGACAGACACACACACACACACACAGACAGACACTCACACAGACACAGACAGACAGACAGACAGACAGACAGACAGACACACACACACACACAGACCCCTCTTACCTATCTCAGAGGCAACCTGGTTCAGTCTCTCCAGTGATCTGCTGATCAGCACGACATCGAGACCCCTCCTAGCGAGCTGCACACAACCGGAAAAACAAACCAATCAGAACCACAGCAGCACCCAGACATGAGAAACTCACACTAGCCCTGCTGCTGCTGCTGCACCCAGTCCTGGGGCTCAGAGCCCCCCTCAATGAAGCCTGTTATTATTATTAATATTGAAATGATCAGGAGCCAGGAGTTTGAGCAGGGTTACAAACTCACACTAGCCCTGCTGCTGCTGCTGCTGCTGCACCCAGTCCTGGGGTTCAGAGCTCCCCTCAATGAAGTCTGTTATTATTATTAATATTGAAATGATCAGGAGCCAGGAGTTTGAGCAGGGTTACAAACTCACACTAGCCCTGCTGCTGCTGCTGCTGCTGCACCCAGTCCTGGGGTTCAGAACTACCTTCAAGAAAGACTGACGAAATGCAGACAGATACACAGCGGGAACGTGAGGACTCAAGACTATATATTAAGAGACTGATGCTCTTGCTGTCAAAGCCTACTGATCAAAGCCCTGCTATAGGAGACACAAACCTCGTGTGCGTACGCCTTTCCAATGCCAGACGTGGCTCCCGTTACAACTGGAACAGAGAAGAGTCAAGCGTGAGTCAAAACAGCTGTGCTTAAAAAAAAAAAAAAAAACTCACAGCTCCCCAGCACACACCAGGGTGTGGAAATAAAGACTCCAGCAGTGTGATCCATTTCAGGTTTTACTACCAGCTTGATTAGCCCCCAGTGTGTCTAGCTAACAAGCTCAGGTGTGACTCTTGTTTATTTAGCAGACATCTTTATCTAAGGCGGTGTGTTGACTATGCATCAGCTGCGGAGTCACTTACAACTACGTCTCACCCGAAAGACGGAGCACAAGGAGGTGAAGTGACTTGCTCAGGGTCACACAATGAGTCAGTGGCTGAGGTGGGATTTGAACCGGGGACCTCCTGGTTACAAGCCCTTTTCTTTAACCACTGGACCACACAGCCTCCTCGAGTGGTGACCGATATTTAAAGATATTTTATATATATATATATATATATATATATATATATATATATATATATATATATATATATATATATATATATATATGAAAAGTTGGGATGCGTTTTAGGGCAACGTGCACTGAAGGAACACAATTAATAACTTTTGTAAAAATGAATATATGTTCACAAAAAAACGTGAAATATGTTAATTTGTGATCTGTATTTACAATAAATACAATTGAAACATTTTTCCTTATGCATAACGCCTGTGTGACCCTTTAAGGGTTAGAAAAATTTAAAAATTAAAGAAAAATTACCTGCCCACTTCCCAAATATCGAAACATCCACCTTCCAAATTTCTGAGAGAATATAAATCCTCACACCGCGCAAAATACCCCAAGAGTACTTCACAGCGTACAAAGCAAACACGACGGCTCCCAGCCCGGCGAACGCAGAAAACAGCGCGTTTGAATCCTGCTGCTGCTGCGGCGCCGAAGTCATGGTGTTGTTGTTTTTTTAAAAACTGCTTTTATTTATTTGATTACAAAGCCGTTTTGAATTGAGTTATTAAGATCTTGCTCGGCTGCGTGTCCAGCGCGCTTCTCTCCAAGCTCTGCGTTGAGAATCACAGCACCGGCGTGACCACGCCCACCTGCCGAATTTGGGGAGGGAGCTGTAACCAATCAGCAGCGTGCTACATATCTGCAACAAAAACACACGGGAAATATGAAAAAAAAAAACTAACAAAACAGAAAGTCAAGTTATCAAAAGTCCCCAGCCATTTAAAAAGTACAGATATCAACAACACAAGCCAAATTTCAAGAGACCACGGGGGACAGCGCCAAGCAAGTAGATTTCCATGTTGACAGAAATAAGTGAACTGTCATTAAAATTGGATGTCCTGTAATTTACATGGGCGTGGATAAAAGTGCCTGGGGTCTGCAAAAATAAATATTTATTTCTTAGCCGACGCCCTTATCCAGGGCGACTTTCAATTTGTTACAAGATATCACATTATTTTTACACACAATTCCCCATTTATACAGTTGGGTTTTTACTGGAGCAATCTAGGTAAAGTACCTTGCTCAAGGGTACAGCAGCAGTGTCCCCCACCTGGGATTGAACCCACGACCCTCCGGTCAAGAGTCCAGAGCCCTGACCACTACTCCACACTCCTGCCCTCCTCCAACTAAATTATAGGTCGAAGGAGGAGATCGACATGTTTACCTTCCTTTGGCGACGTACTGTATGAGGTATTGACTTGATATATAATATTAACTGATCTTTCATTCCTAATTTATTTACACGTATGTATTTATTACTGGCTTGTATTGCTTTGAAATATTTTCATTTCTGTATTTATTTTTTTAATCTTAAAAAAAAATATGTTTTTATTTTATTTTATTTTTTTGTCTTGTTGAGCGATTTAAGGCACTTTTTTTTGTGAAAGGCGCTATATAAAAAATAAAGATTGATTGATTGATATATACATTTAAGAAAAGAAAAAAATAATAATCATAAACCTGCCCGTGTTATCTCTCTGTGGAATCTGCGACGGCAGGAGTCGAGTAAACTCTCGACAGGAGATAAAGCGCATCCTACCCGCGTGGGTAAAATCACAGGGACACGGTGTACGTTCAGCCTCGCTTTCTCTTGATCTCTCATTACTATTATTATTATTATTATTATTTATTTCTTAGCAGACGCCCTTATCCAGGGCGACTTACAATTGTTACAAGATATCACATTATTTCACATTATACAGATATCACATTATTTTTACATACAATTACCCATTTATACAGTTACTGGAGCAATCTAGGTAAAGTACCTTGCTCAAGGGTACAACAGCAGTGTCCCCCACTGGGGATTGAACCCACAACCCTCCGGTCAAGAGTCCAGAGCCCTAACCACTACTCCACACTGCTGCCCATCTCAGAAAGATGTTCTGTGCCCTAGCTCGATTTGAGAACTAGGAACGCCTTCTAGAGAACGGCGTGTTTCTCAGAGTAGGGTGCAGAGCGATGGACAGGCGTTTTGCGTCACCTAGAATTATATTGCGACATAATTACACTTAAAAAAAAACCTCTACAAAGCGGCGTGTAATTCAATACTTTAAGGTAACATTATCCAGCAGGTTTCATTCGACTTTATGAAGCAGAATTAGTTCATTCTGAAGGATCAGCGCTCCTTTAAAGGGAGGGGCCAGCGATACTGTTAATAAAGCTAATAAGAGGTGAGAGAATGGATTTTAAAGATGGTCAGCGCTCCTTTAAAGGGAAGACCAGTGATACTGTTAATAAAGCTAATAAGAGGTGAGAGAATGGATTTTAAAGATGATCAGCGCTCCTTTAAAGGGAGGTGCCAGTGATCCTGTTAATAAAGCTAATAAGAGGTGAGAGAATGGATTTTAAAGATGGTCAGCGCTCCTTTAAAGGGAGGGACCAGCGATCCTGTTAATAAAGCTAATAAGAGGTGAGAGAATGGATTTTAAAGATGGTCAGCGCTCCTTTAAAGGGAGGGACCAGCGATCCTGTTAATAAAGCTAATAAGAGGTGAGAGAATGGATTTTAAAGATGGTCAGCGCCCCTTTAAAGGGAGGGACCAGCGATACTGTTAATAAAGCTAATAAGAGGTGAGAGAATGGATTTTAAAGATGGTCAGCACTCCTTTAAAGGGAGGTGCCAGTGATCCTGTTAATAAAGCTAATAAGAGGTGAGAGAATGGATTTTAAAGATGGTCAGCACTCCTTTAAAGGGAGGTGCCAGTGATCATGTTAATAAAGCTAATAAGAGGTTAGAGAATGGATTTTAAAGATGATCAGCGCTCCTTTAAAGGGAGGGACCAGCGATCCTGTTAATAAAGCTAATAAGAGGTGAGAGAATGGATTTTAAAGATGGTCAGCGCTCCTTTAAAGGGAGGGGCCAGTGATCCTGTTAATAAAGCTAATAAGAGGTGAGAGAATGGATTTTAAAGATGGTCAGCGCTCCTTTACAATGCTCCTTTGTTCCGGTGCAGGGTCAGAAAGTGGTACAGCGTCAGAATGTGGTAGGCATACCCGCTTAACATCAGAAAATGGTTACGCTGTCAGTGCTGTGTTTGAGTCTTCCTACGCAAATCACTCCGAACAAGACCAGCCCTAATTCTCCCGCAACAACCTGTCTGTTTAGTTTTAGACAACCCGATATGCTGCTTATCAGTTAAAATCACAGACATTTGCTGAACTGTGAAAAAAACATATATATTTTAAGAACTGTAAGGTCCAGACGCGTTCAGGTGGGCGTGTCCTTGTTTTCTACGCTAAAAACACATATGCGTGCCCGGGGAAGCGCAGTACACGATGTACCGCTTTTTGCTTTGAGATTATTGTTCTCTGCGTGAATTACACGATGTTCTGAGCTCTGTTTCCCCCCCCCCCCCCCCCCCCAGAGCAGGTCCCGTGAGCAGCTTTCATTACACACAACCCCCTCCTGCTCCTCCTCCCCCTCTTTCATCCCTTTGTTAGTTAGTTAATCTCTCCCTTTCTCTCTCTCTCTCTCTCTCTCTCTCTCTCTCTCTCCCTGTCTCTCCTTCCTTCCCTTGTTAGTAAATGAATCTCTCTCCCTCCCCTATGGCCATGCCAGCTGTTTACACAATCTTACAAAAAAACAAAAAGAACAGCGTGTGACATAAATACAGAGCGAGTGGAGCCCCCAGTGGCCACCCCGAGCCAATAGGAACATCTGCACTGCCTAGGAGCCGAGAAAACCGCAGCTTCATAACAACAGCGAGCAGCGAGCATCCATAGAGACCCTTACAGAAGCACAGAGAGGTCTGGTAAAGCATAGGGAAGCATTGTAAAGCACAGAGAGGTGTGGTAAAGCATAGGGAAGCATTGTAAAGCACAGAGAGGTGTGGTAAAGCATAGGGAAGCATTGTAAAGCACAGAGAGGTGTGGTAAAGCATGGGAAGCATTGTAAAGCACAGAGAGGTCTGGTAAAGCATAGGGAAGCATTGTAAAGCACAGAGAGGTGTGGTAAAGCATAGGGAAGCATTATAAAGCACAGATAGGTCTGGTAAAGCATAGGGAAGCATTGTAAAGCACAGAGGGGTCTGGTAAAGCATTGTAAAGCATAGAGATGTGTGGTAAAGCATAGGAAGCATTGTAAAAGAAAAAACAAACGCGTTTGCCAGCGTGTTCGTGCGTTTTGTCCCTCGCCGCCTCCCGGACGCCTCCAGAATCCCCTTTTGATCGAGTAACAGCGAGGAGTTTGGGTTTAGTGACCGGAAGAGAACTAGTCTACCAGTTCGTTAAATATATATGTATTTTTTATACTATTATTAATGGTTAGGTTTTTTATATTTATTAATTCCACCCCTTTTTTTTAAAAGACGCTGTTAATAATACTGTCAACTCGATGTAAACTTGAATCGCCGGCCTCTGTGTAACTGCATCACCGCACGACGAAACATGAACAAATTTGACCAGTAAGTATTATAAAAACTCAACAAAAACAACACAGATACTATAGCGCGCTGACAAAACGTTATGAAGGCCGCTGGTCTGTTTTGTTCTGTTTCTGTAAGGAGGTGAGGGGAGGGGACAGGAGAGCAGGGCGAAAAAAACACCAAAAACGTTTATGTGTATGTCTCTGTATATTAACTCTCTCTCTCCTCCCTCTCTCTCTCCCCTCCTCTCCTCCCTCTCTCTCTCCCTCTCTGTTTCTCTCCCTCTCTCCCCTCCCTCCCCTCTCTCCCCTCCCTCCTCCCCTCTCTCCCCTCCCTCCTCCCCTCTCCCCTCCTCTCCCCATCTTCCCTCCTCTCCCCATCTTCCCTTTCTCCCCCCTCTCCTCTCTCTCCCCCTCTCCTCCCTCTCTCCCCCTCTCCTCCCTCTCTCCCCCTCTCCTCCCTCCCTCTCTCAATCCTCTCTCCTCTCTCTCCCCCCTCTCCTCTCTCTCCTCCCTCTCTCTCCCTCTCTCCCTCTCTGTTTCTCTCCCTCTCCCCCTCTCTACTCTTCTCTCCTCTCTTCCCCTCTCCTCATCTCCCCTCTCTCTCCCACTCTCCCCTTCTCTCCTCTCTCCCCCTCTCTTCCTCTCCCCATCTCCCCTCTCTCTCTCCCCTCCTCTCTCCCCATCTTCTCTCTCTCCCCCTCCTCCCTCTCTCTCCCCCCCTCTCCCCCCTCTCCTCTCTCTCCCCCTCTCTCTCCCCCTCTCTCTCCCCCTCCCCCTCTCTCTCCTCCCTCTCTCTCTCCCCTCTCCCCCTTCTCTCTCTCTCCCCGCCCCCCCCTCAGTCTGAAGGATGATGACAGCGGGGATCACGATGACCCCGCGTCGCAGATCGAGATGGATCAATGCGACTCTGACAGCGCGCAGAACAGCTTCCGGAGGAAGGCATGTCAGCTTCATTGAACATCTCGGATTATTTCACGTCATGTTCTGATAATCCAAGAAAATACAAAATGATATCGCAAAGAAGCCGTAATAGCAGTACAGCAGTATTTCATGTTAGATTTCCAAGCGTCACATTTTTCAGTCTACGCAGCGGCGTGTGATTCAATCTGTTAACATTGTTCAGCAGGTTTCATCTGACTTTGTGAAGCAGAATCAGTTCATTCTCTATAGAGGGGGGGGATGCTGACCCTTTGGCTGTCAATTTGATGGCTGAATTGTGGGTGTTTTTTTGTTCCTCTCTCTCTCCCCTTACAGCCGACCTCCCCAGGGGCGGGGGAGCACCCCTTACAGTATAACTATACCTTCTGGTACTCCCGTCGAACCCCCAGCCGGCCCGCCAACACCCAGAGCTACGAGCAGAACATCAAACACATCGGCAGCGTGGCCTCGGTACACACGGGGGGGTGAGGGGGTGAGGGGAGGAGGAGAGGAGGAGAGGGGAGGAGGACAGGGGTGAGGAGGGGAGGAGAAGGAGAGGTGAGGGGAGGAGAGGGGTGAGGGGAGGGGAGGGGGGAGGAGGAGAGGGAAGGAGGAGAGGGGAGAGGGGTGAGGGGTGAGGGGTGAGGGGTGAGGGGAGGAGGAGAGGAGGACAGCGGGGAGGGGAGGGGAGGAGGAGAGGGGGGAGGAGGAGAGGGGAGGGGAGGTGAGGGGTGAGGGGTGAGGGGAGGACAGGGGTGAGGGGAGGACAGGGGTGAGGGGAGGGGTGGACAGTGTTGCGAGTGTTTTTTGCGTTGAGTTCGGTGCCGGTTCTGATTTGGCCCGTTCTCTCGACAGGTCGAGCAGTTCTGGAAGTTCTACAGCCACCTGGTGAGACCGGGGGACCTGACTGGACACAGTGACTTCCACATCTTCAAGGAAGGGATCAAACCCATGTGGGAGGTAAGAGAGAGAGATCGCTCCCAGACGCTTCCCATGTGGGAGGTAAGAGAGAGAGATCGCTCCCAGACGCTTCCCATGTGGGAGGTAAGAGAGAGAGATCGCTCCCAGACGCTTCCCATGTGGGAGGTAAGAGAGAGAGATCGCTCCCAGACGCTTCCCATGTGGGAGGTAAGAGAGAGAGATCGCTCCCAGACGTTTCCCATGTGGGAGGTAAGAGAGAGAGATCGCTCCCAGACGCTTCCCATGTGGGAGGTAAGAGAGAGAGATCGCTCCCAGACGCTTCCCATGTGGGAGGTAAGAGACCAGCAGAGAGAGAGATCGCTCCCAGACGCTTCCCATGTGGGAGGTAAGAGACCAGCAGAGAGAGAGATCGCTCCCAGACGCTTCCCATGTGGGAGGTATCGCTGGGAGGCGATTGGCTTGGGGATCGCCCCCCTGACCTCTGGTTTTCTTGACCCTGCTTCTCGTTCCTGCAGGACGAGGCCAATAAAAACGGAGGGAAGTGGATCATCCGGCTGCGAAAGGGCCTGGCCTCGCGGTTCTGGGAGAACATCATCCTGGCCATGCTGGGGGAGCAGTTCATGGTGGGGGAGGAGATCTGTGGAGTGGTCGTCTCCATCAGATTCCAGGTGAGAGCCCGGGGAGCAGGGTACTGGCACGGACACCCTCCGCATGGAACAGGCTGAGAAACTCACACACCAGCCCTGCTGCTGCACCCAGTCCTGGGGTTCAGAGCTCCCCTCAATGAAGTCTGTTATTATTATTAATATTGAAATGATCAGGAGCCAGGAGTTTGAGCAGGGTTACAAACTCACACTAGCCCTGCTGCTGCTGCACCCAGTCCTGGGGTTCAGAGCTCCCCTCAATGAAGTCTGTTATTATTATTAATATTGAAATGTTGCTTCCTGTCAGCGATCTCACCTCCCGCTGTGTTTTTTTTTGCAGGAGGATATTTTATCTATTTGGAACAAGACGGCCAACGACCAGGTGACCACGTCCCGAATTCGAGACACCCTCCGCAGGGTCCTGAACCTGCCCCCCAACACCATCATGGAGTACAAGACACACAACGACAGCCTCAAGTGAGCCCCCCACCCCAAACACACATGCACACTGCAGCAATACAATCACACTGTGTGTGTGTGTGTATATATGTATATATTTATATAATCTATCTCTAATAAAATTATTTGAAACAGAACAGAGACGGTAATAAGACTCCTGTTGCACAGCAGTGTCACCCAGTCCAGGTTTTACTACCAGCTTGATCAGCCCCCAGTGTGTCTAGCTAACAAGCTCAGGTGTGTCTGATTATTAAACTCCCAGTGAAACCAGGACTGGATCACACTGCTGTGCAGCGGGAGTCTCATTTCCAGCCCTCAGATCCGAATGTCACTGACTGGCTTGTCCTGTGTTTTTTGTTTTTTTTCTCCAGGGATAATTCAAGTTTCCGGAACACCAAGATCGCTCTCTGAAAAAAAAATAACAAAGACGATTGCTAAAACTCTGCCTCTGTCTGTGTTTTCTGTTTTTAAAAACAGAAATATCATCATGATAAAAATTAAAACAAAAAACAACACAATTTCTTTGACACTGTCTTTCTGCCCAGCTCAGTCCACAGAGAAAATGAACCGGAAATCTGAAGCCACGACACAGCTAGACAGGGACTGCTTACTGCTTTGTTATTGAGTAGTTTTATTTCACTTTTTATTTTTTATTTATATATATAGAGAGAGCTGAGGAGGGACTGGGAGGGAGGGAAGCAGAGTGGAGCTGAGGAGGGACTGGGAGGGAGGGAGGCAGTGTGGCTCTAGTGGAGCTGAGGAGGGACTGGGAGGGAGGGAAGCAGCGTGGTTCTAGTGGAGCTGAGGAGGGGCTGGGAGGGAGGGAGGCAGTGTGGCTCTAGTGGAGCTGAGGAGGGACTGGGAGGGAGGGAGGCAGTGTGGCTCTAGTGGAGTTGAGGAGGGGCTGGGAGGGAGGGAGGCAGTGTGGCTCTAGTGGAGCTGAGGAGGGACTGGGAGGGAGGGAGGCAGTGTGGCTCTAGTGGAGTTGAGGAGGGACTGGGAGGGAGGGAGGCAGTGTGGCTCTAGTGGAGCTGAGGAGGGACTGGGAGGGAGGGAGGCAGTGTGGCTCTAGTGGAGCTGAGGAGGGACATACGAGACCAAACGACACACACCTGATCTTGTCACCGAGACACACTGTGGCTAATCAAGCTCCTAGTAAAACCTGGAGTGACAAAGCTGAGATTATGTTCGACTTCCACCAGAGCAGGGTTTGAAAAAAGAAAATAAATCAAATCTAAACAACAAAAAAAAATTTTGGAATCTGTTTTATTATTTTAAAGGGGAGGGGGGGCTGGCGGGCTACTCGGGCAGGAATTTCTTGGTCTCTCCTGGGAAAGGGAATTCCGGAACCTGGTTGTAGTGTCCCATGAGGAATATCCCGATGGTGCCGAAGGAGAAGAGCACGATGGCAGCCCAGAAGCAGACCTTATCAATCACCTTCCCGATCAGCACCCAGCTCTCCTGCTCCTGAAACCACACAGCAAGCGGGAGGGGAGGCCACTCTTATCATTATCACTGTCATGAGATTAGTGGCTTTCTATGATGCACAGTGAGATCGAAGGGTGCGTTAGTAAGACAAAAATGAAATGCTTCACAATGCTTCCCTGTGCTTTACAATGCTTCCCTATGCTTTACCAGACCTCTCTGTGCTTTACAATGCTTCCCTATGCTTTACCAGACCTCTCTGTGCTTTACAATGCTTCCCTATGCTTTACCAGACCTCTCTGTGCTTTGCAATGCTTCCCTATGCTTTACCAGACCTCTCTGTGCTTTACAATGCTTCCCTATGCTTTACCACACCTCTCTGTGCTTTACAATGCTTCCCTATGCTTTACCAGACCTCTCTGTGCTTTACAATGCTTCCCTATGCTTTACCAGACCTCTCTGTGCTTTACAATGCTTCCCTATGCTTTACCAGACCTCTCTGTGCTTTGCAATGCTTCCCTATGCTTTACCAGACCTCTCTGTGCTTTACAATGCTTGCCTCTGCTTTCTCCCATGTTGCTGTGCTGTCACTGTGGGAGACTCTCTGTAACAGGTCGGTCTGTGACTCACCGCTCCGATGTCGTTCTGCTCCTTGGTGCTCTCTGCGATGTAGTTGCAGGCGTCGACACACTCCTTAATCTCGGGGGCCAGGTGAGCCAGGCTCCTGTACAGGTGAGCGGTCATGCCCACGTCGATCCCGTCCACTAGGGGGAGACACAGACACACACACAGATACAGGGAATCAGTGACAAACTGCTGTAAAAAAAATCCTCTCCCCTCCCTTCTGCTCCCCCAGTCCCAACGAAGTTCTCCCTGTAATCCCAGTTTAGCCCGTGCCTGCCTCTCTTCTCTCCCCTGCCCGCTCTCCTCTCCTCTCCCCTCCCCTCTTCCCCTCCCCTCTTACCGCAGGGGTCCCGGGTGAGCCCGTGTCGGCTCCTTTGCCTCTCGAACACCAGCTCGCTGCGCGGCTGCTTCAGGATGTACTCCTCCGCCTTCATCATGATGCCGAAGGAGCTCCGCCTCCTCACGGGCTGCGAGGGCTCTGATTCGTCCTCCTCGGAGGAGGAGGGGATGGTCATCCTCAGGTAGGGAGGCAGGATCTCAAGAAACACCTGAGAGAGAGAGAGAGGAGAGGAGAGACAGAAAGGGAGAGTGAGAGAAGGAGAGAGGGAGGAGGAGAAATACAGAGGGACAGTAAGAGAGAAGGAGGAGGGGAGATACAGAGAGACAGAGGGAGTGAGAGAGGAGGAGGGGAGATACAGAGAGAGAGAGGGAGAGTGAGAGAGAGAAGGCGAGAGAGAGGGAGAGAAGGAGACAGGGGGGGTAAACAGCGAATCCTGAAGCTTTCTTTACATGACATGTCGTATCATCACAGAGGTCTGTATTGTTTGTGTCGTGACAGGAAACCAGCAGCACAGCACTGTTTACCAAGCAGTTCTAGATTCAGGAGCTGTGTGTATGCAGGCCTGCGTGTTGCTCACGTGTCGGATGGTGCGGGACATGCTGTGCGTGTTGTATGCGTGTTGCTCACGTGTCGGATGGTGCGGGACATGCTGTGCGTGCTCGGGCTGCGCAGGGAGATGTTCAGCACGATCACACAGTTTGTGACAATGAGCGTCGTCGCAAACATGACGAAGATCAGGTACCTGCGGAGAGAGAGAGAGAGGGAGGAGAGAATGAGGAGGGAGAGAGAGAGAGGGAGGGGGTGAGTGAGAGAGGAGAGTCGAGAGAATGAGGGGGAGAGAGAGAGGAAGAGGGAGTGAGGGGAGAGTGGAGAGAATGAGGGGAGAGGGGAGAGGAGAGTGAAAGAGAGAGAGGAGAATGAAGTGAGAGGGGAGTGATGGGAGAGGCGGGCACTCTTACTTTCCGATCAGCGGGACAGACAGGGATGTTTCCGGAACCTTCTGTCCGATCAGGAAGAGGAACACAGTCTGAGCGAGCAGCACCGAGATCGACACCGTGAGCTTCTGACCCCCGGCTGCAACGAGAGGGGGAGCGGGGAGTCAAAACCAGGGAGCGAGGAGTCAAAACCAGGGAGCGAGGAGTCAAAACACACACAGGTTGAGCCAGCGACTCTACGCACCCTATTGACAGTGCTATGGCAGGTAACCTCTACACTATACCCTACTAGCAGGGCTATGGTGGGTATGTGAGTCCTCATTGACAGTGCTGGGGCGGGTGAGCGAGTCCTCATTGACGGTGCTGAGGCGGGTGAGCGAGTCCTCATTGACAGTGCTGGGGCGGGTGTGCGAGTCCTCATTGACAGTGCTGGGGCGGGTGAGCGAGTCCTCATTGACGGTGCTGAGGCGGGTGAGTGAGTCCTCATTGACAGTGCTGGGGCGGGTGAGCGAGTCCTCATTGACAGTGCTGGGGCGGGTGTGCGAGTCCTCATTGACGGTGCTGAGGCGGGTGAGCGAGTCCTCATTGACAGTGCTGGGGCGGGTGAGCGAGTCCTCATTGACAGTGCTGGGGCGGGTGAGCGAGTCCTCATTTTTTTATCTTGTTTTCTACTGATTTCTAACTGCTCTTATCTGCAATGTCATTTTCTGCACTGTGATGTTTTAATAATAATAATAATAATAATAATAATAATAATAATAATAATAATAATAATAATAGTAATAATAATAATAATAATAGTAATAATAATAATAGTAATAATAATAATAGTAATAGTAATAATAATAATAGTAATAGTAATAATAGTAATAATAATAGTAATAATAATAGTAATAATAATAATAGTAATAATAATAATAGTAATAATGATAGTGGTAGTGCGTCGCGAGCCGTACCCTGGGCTGGCAGGAAGTACGCCAGCACAGCGAGTGAGGAGATGAGCACGCAGGGCACGATGATGTTGATGATGTAGAACAGCGGCTTCCTCTGGATGATCAGGTTGAAGTGCACCTCCTGGTACTCCAGGTCATCGGGGGTGTAGCGAGGGTTAATCACAAGCTTCGCAGGGCGGTGCTTGATCGCCCACTCGCCGTTCTCTAGAGAGAGGGGGAGGGGGAGGGGGAGAGAAGAGGAGACAGGAGGGGAGAGGGGGGAGAGAGGAGACAGTAGGGGAGAGGGGGGAGTGGAGAGAGAGGGGGAGAGGAGAGGGGAGATAGGGGAGGGGGGAAAAGGAGGGGAAAGGTAGGGGGAGAGGGAAGATAGGGGAGAGGTGAGGGGGGAGAAGGGGAGGACATAACAGTAGGAAAAATAATCATAAGCATAAACCATGGGGCACACACTTGGTTCTGCTAGACGGATATAAACACACACAGAAACACACAGGGACAGACTGACAGCACCTCACACAGACAGACAGACAGAGATAGACAAACTCAGACACACTGACACACAGAGTGACTCAGACTGACAGACAGACAGACAGAGTGACTCAGACTGACAGACAAACAGATAGCACACTGACACACAGAGACAGACAAACTCAGACACACTGACACAGAGACTCAGATTGACAGTCAGACAGAGTGACTCAGACTGACAGACAGACAGACAGAGTGACTCAGACTGACAGACTGACCTGTGAAGGCCTCGGGGTCGATGTCCACCCACTCGATTGGCTTCCCCGTGTCTCCGTCCACAGCCAGCTGAATGTCAATCTCATTGCCGCTGTAGGTCTGAGACCTGAGAGGGAGGGAGAGGGGAAACTAGAGCCTTCACCAGCGTTACAATAACACTGATGAAGGCACTGGAGCCCAAACGCTGGTCTGCTTGACTCAGTTTAGTTTCAATAACACTGATGAAGGCACTGGAGCCCAAACGCTGGTCTGCTTGACTCAGTTTAGTTTCAATAACACTGATGAAGGCACTAGAGCCCAAACGCTGGTCTGCTTGACTCAGTTTAGTTTCAATAACGCTGATGAAGGCACTAGAGCCCAAACGCTGGTCTGCTTGACTCAGTTTAGTTTCAATAACACTGATGAAGGCACTGGAGCCCAAACGCTGGTCTGCTTGACTCAGTTTAGTTTCAATAACACTGATGAAGGCACTGGAGCCCAAACGCTGGTCTGCTTGACTCAGTTTAGTTTCAATAACACTGATGAAGGCACTGGAGCCCAAACGCTGGTCTGCTTGACTCAGTTTAGTTTCAATAACACTGATGAAGGCACTGGAGCCCAAACGCTGGTCTGCTGGACCCTGCTGGCTGATCCCAGGAGACGGTGTGCTCTGTATTTTCTTTCCTCAGTCCCTCACTGCTGTGGTTTGTGCGCGGAGGGGGTTTGGGGAGTGGTTGGAAGGGCGCGCGCTCGTACCTGAACAGCAGGGTGCAGTTCTGCCAGTCGAAGGGGAAGTAGGTGACCTCCACAGAGCAGGCGCTGCGGTAGATGGCCGGGGGGAGCCAGTACACGCTGCCGTCGGGGGAGATCAGCACGTTGGCGTAGTATGCCACGTCGAACTTGCCATCGACACTGCCAGGGACAGAGAGCGGGAGGGAGGGGGTTAACAAGCAGAGTGTGTGTGTGCCTGTGTGTGTCTCTGTGTGTGTGCGTCTCTGTGTGTGTGTCTGTGAGTGTGTGTGCGTCTCTGTGCGTCTGTGTGTGTGTGTGTGTGTGCGTGTGTGTGTGTGCGCGTGTGTGTGCGTGTGTCTGTGAGTGTGTGTCTGTGTGTGTGTGTATGTGTGTGTCTGTGTGTGTGTGCGTGTGTGTGTGTGTGTGTGTATGTGTGTGTCTGTGTGTGTGTGCGCATGTGTGTGTCTGTCTGTCTGTGTGTCTGAGTGTGTCTGTGTGTCTGAGTGTGTCTGTGTGTCTTTGTGTGTGCGTGTGTGTGTGTGTGTGTGTGTGCGCGTGTGTGTGTGTCTGTGTGTGTCTGTGTGTGCAGGGTTGGGTCGTGTGGGGCTGGGGGTCTCACTTGTTCTCCAGCACGATGTCCGGAAGCCACACCATATTAGAGGGAATTCGGATGATGGAAATCCCTTCGTGTTCCGATGTGTTCCACGACAGGCGATAGTCACTCCATTGCTGCAACAGAGAGCGGCGATGAGCGGGTACAGAACCAGAGACAAGACCCTTTCACACCCCTGACCAGAGCCCCCGCAGTAACAGCACCGTGTAATACAGCACAGCACCGTGTAATACAGCACAGTGTAATACAGCACTGTGTAATACAGCACAGCACTGTGTAATACAGCACAGCACTGTGTAATACAGCACAGCACTGTGTAATACAGAACAGCACTGTGTAATACAGCACAGTGTAATACAGCACAGCACCGTGTAATACAGCACAGTGAACTCACAATCTCGATCCACACGTTGGTCGTCAGAGTCTCCTCTTTTTCATTCTGCAGAGAAATTGAAATGCTGCGTTTGTGTGTGTTTACATTGATACACACACAACACACACACAACATACACACACACAACACACACACACAGAGACACACTCACAATACACACACACACACACACACTGACACACACACTGACAGACAAACACACTCTCTCCCCCCTCCCCTCCCTCTGCTCCCTCTCCCTCCCCCTCCCCCCCCCCCTCCCCCCCCCTCCCCCCCTCCCCCCTCCCCCCCCCCTCCCCCCCTCCCCCTCCCCCTCTCTCTCACCAATGAGATGAGGTTGGTCAGGATCAGTTTGACCTGCACCCCCACCACATCCTCTGGCCCCTCGGCCGGCCGCGTGTTCTTGTTGTATCCCTTCAGGAGGTCCTGAATCAGCTTCAACTCCTGATTCTGATTGGGAACCGCTGGAGAGGAGAGAGGAGAGCCGAGTCCCACACTGAAGCACAGGCAAGCATTGTGAAGCACAGAGAGGTATGGTAAAGCACAGGGAAGCATTGTAAAGCACAGAGAGGTCTGGTAAAGCATAGGGAAGCATTGTAAAGCACAGAGAGGTCTGGTAAAGCATAGGGAAGCATTGTAAAGCACAGAGAGGTGTGGTAAAGCATAGGGAAGCATTGTAAAGCACAGAGAGGTGTGGTAAAGCATAGGGAAGCATTGTAAAGCACAGAGAGGTCTGGTAAAGCATAGGGAAGCATTGTAAAGCACAGAGAGGTCTGGTAAAGCATAGGGAAGCATTGTAAAGCACAGAGAGGTCTGGTAAAGCATAGGGAAGCATTGTAAAGCACAGAGAGGTCTGGTAAAGCATAGGGAAGCATTGTAAAGCACAGAGAGGTCTGGTAAAGCATAGGGAAGCATTGTAAAGCACAGAGAGGTGTGGTAAAGCATAGGGAAGCATTGTAAAGCACAGAGAGGTCTGGTAAAGCATAGGGAAGCATTGTAAAGCACAGAGAGGTCTGGTAAAGCATAGGGAAGCATTGTAAAGCACAGAGAGGTCTGGTAAAGCATAGGGAAGCATTGTAAAGCACAGAGAGGTCTGGTAAAGCATAGGGAAGCATTGTAAAGCACAGAGAGGCGTGGTAAAGCATAGGGAAGCATTGTAAAGCACAGAGAGGTCTGGTAAAGCATAGGGAAGCATTGTAAAGCACAGAGAGGTCTGGTAAAGCATAGGGAAGCATTGTAAAGCACAGAGAGGTCTGGTAAAGCATAGGGAAGCATTGTAAAGCACAGAGAGGTCTGGTAAAGCATAGGGAAGCATTGTAAAGCACAGAGAGGTATGGTAAAGCATAGGGAAGCATTGTAAAGCACAGAGAGGTGTGGTAAAGCATAGGGAAGCATTGTAAAGCACAGAGAGGTCTGGTAAAGCATAGGGAAGCATTGTAAAGCACAGAGAGGTGTGGTAAAGCATAGGGAAGCATTGTAAAGCACAGAGAGGTCTGGTAAAGCATAGGGAAGCATTGTAAAGCACAGAGAGGTCTGGTAAAGCATAGGGAAGCATTGTAAAGCACAGAGAGGTCTGGTAAAGCATAGGGAAGCATTGTAAAGCACAGAGAGGTCTGGTAAAGCATAGGGAAGCATTGTAAAGCACAGAGAGGTCTGGTAAAGCATAGGGAAGCATTGTAAAGCACAGAGAGGTCTGGTAAAGCATAGGGAAGCATTGTAAAGCACAGAGAGGCGTGGTAAAGCATAGGGAAGCATTGTAAAGCACAGAGAGGTCTGGTAAAGCATAGGGAAGCATTGTAAAGCACAGAGAGGTCTGGTAAAGCATAGGGAAGCATTGTAAAGCACAGAGAGGTCTGGTAAAGCATAGGGAAGCATTGTAAAGCACAGAGAGGTCTGGTAAAGCATAGGGAAGCATTGTAAAGCACAGAGAGGTATGGTAAAGCATAGGGAAGCATTGTAAAGCACAGAGAGGTGTGGTAAAGCATAGGGAAGCATTGTAAAGCACAGAGAGGTCTGGTAAAGCATAGGGAAGCATTGTAAAGCACAGAGAGGTGTGGTAAAGCATAGGGAAGCATTGTAAAGCACAGAGAGGTCTGGTAAAGCATAGGGAAGCATTGTAAAGCACAGAGAGGTGTGGTAAAGACGACGACAGTAAACGTGTGCCTCAGAACCGCTGCAACGGGAACTTCATCAATTTTAGATCAGAGATATTCCTATTATTATTATTATTATTATTATTATTATTATTATTATTATTATTATTATTATTACTGTATTTAAATAACGCTTGTTTGTAAAGGAAATATAAAGAGAGAGAGAGAGCGCTGGCTGTCAATAACTTCGTACAAAACAAATGAATTTAATGCGTCGTGATGCGAGCAGAACAACACCCCAGAAAAGAATATATATATATTATAAAATGTTACATAAACACAACGTCTCTTTGATATTTGCTGCGGTTTTGCGTGTGCTTTGGAAATGGCCCTGCGTTAGTAAGTTACCGCTCTGTGGTTTTGTGTAGTACGGTGAGCAGACGGTCGGATAATTATTTGGTGAACTTAATTTTTTATTTTTTATTTTTTTTACTCACCGTTTAATTGAGCGGTGCAGCAGAATAAAATCAAGGAAAACAGCCGGATTAAATTCTTCATGTTCGTGCCACAGACCCAGACTCGGACGCGGCGTATTTCAGGACACAGATCACAGCCGTGGTGTATTTCGGGAGCCGGTGGGGTTTATTTTAGCGCTGGGGGTTAGCGGGGCGCGATTGCATCCCTCGGCCGCTGTGTTTCTGAACCCTTCTCCTGGATCAGTCGCTTCCTCGCAGCTGTCAGCGCCGCTTTCTCCGATTTCATGACAGCTGCTGAGAGCTATGAACTTTCTCTTAAAGTAACAGGGCGATCCCCTTATTATTTATTTCTTAGCAGACGCCCTTATCCAGGGCGACTTACAATTGTTACAAGATAATCACATTATTTTTACATACAATTCCCCATTTATACAGTTGGGTTTTTACTGGAGCAATCTAGGTAAAGTACCTTGCTCAAGGGTACAGCAGCAGTGTCCCCCCACCTGGGATTGAACCCATGACCCTCCGGTCAAGAGTCCAGAGCCCTGACCACTACGCCAGACTGCTGCCCCTTGGGACATTATTATTATTATTATTATTATTATTATTATTATTATTATTATTATTATTATTATTATTATTATTATTATTATTATTATTATAGCGTGCACAGGGGGCGTCTCTCTCGTACAGCGGTATCGGCGCTATGCTTTAGTGCGAGAGGTCCCGGGTTCGAGTCCCTCCTCCGCCTGTGTGTGGATTGCCTCGCCCCGCGTGATGCGCCTGCCTGCGTTAACCGACATCGCTACACTAATATGAATCAGTCTTTATTTTCTATAGCGCCTTTCATAACGGACCACCGTCACATAGAGCTTTACAAGAGACAAGAAAATCCATAATACTTTAAATACAGAGAAATGCATCATACATAATATACAACAAAAAAACAAGCCTAATACAGTACAGTGAAAAATGCATCATACGTGAAACAGCAGCAGAGACACAGCAGCTAATAATAGATATCAGACTTAAAGAGCATGGAAAGCGAGAGAGAACAGGCGGGTCTTGAGAGCTGATTTGAAGCGAGCGACGGTGGCAGCGTCACGCACTGAAACTGGGAGAGACATCCAAAGAGTCGTAGTAGTGTTAAAATAATATTAATAGCATTATTATTATTTATTTCTTAGCAGACGCCCTTATCCAGGGCGACTTACAATTGTTACAAGATAACACATTATACATTATTTCACATTATACAGATATCACATTATTTTTACATACAATTCCCCATTTATACAGTTGGGTTTTTTACTGGAGCAATCTAGGTAAAGTACCTTGCTCAAGGGGTACAGCAGCAGTGTCCCCCACCTGGGATTGAACCCGCGACCCTCCGGGCAAGAGTTCAGAGCCCTAACCACTACTCCACACTGCTGCCCCATCAACAGCAACTGATGATAGTGATAATACTACTGCTACAATAGTAATAATAAATAATAATAATAATAATAATAATAATAATAATAATAATAAGCCTCGATGATTGCCCCTTTAACAGAATCGCGCGGAATGGAAGGGGTTAACCGGCATGTAATATGATTTATTTTGCTGCCCTCCCCCCCCCCTCTCAAATTCTCCCTGTCTATAGAGCCCACGCCGGGGCCGCATGACAGGTGGGAGTCACATCAGCACACACGCACAGCTATGCTGCTGCTGGAGAATCCGGATTTTTGTAACAGTCGATTCTGTGATCTCTTACCTGGCTCAGACAATGTCGCTGCTGGATTACATTTATCCAGATTACAAATAACCGCGATGACGCCATCGTGTTTTTTTTGTTGTTGTTTTTTTAAATATAGCCTATATCTCGATCACAAAATCTAAGGTTACAAAAATCCAGATTTTTTTTTTTTTTTTTTTTTTTTTTCCCAGATTCCAAGTTTTGAAAAACCGACCCTTGCTGTTATTAAACTAAACATTAACTCTACATTAAATATCACAGCGGGCTATACCAACGACGGAACAGTAATACAGGAGAAGCTGGAATTCCCTTACAATGCGACAAACAGGGTTTTAATGGGGGAGAGGGGAAAATATAACGTCCCTTCATACTGGGATGGGGACTGGGAGGGGGACGGGGGGTGCAGTGGTAATCGTACTGCTCGGACCATCAACCCCTCTCCTGTTGATAAAGTTGATTTCATTACGCCAGTGGTTCTCAATCCTGCTCACAATTACTTAACCACACCCTTAATTGAACTGATAATTATCTTAATTAGGCCTTTTTAATTGTTCTCAGCTCCTAAAGATTTCAAGTTATTTATAACATCTCACAGTTAAGTTGAAATCTCCACAACTGTTTAGAAGCTGAGAGCAAAATTTAAAAAAAAAGGCTTAATTAAGATAATTATCAGTTCAATTAAGGGTCTAGTTCAGTAATTGAGAGGTCAGTTTGATTGAAAACCAGCAGACACAGCAGGGGGTCCCCCGGACCGGGGTTCAAAACCGCTGCATTAGAATATTTTATTAACATTTCATGATTTTTTTCGGGGGGAGGGGGGTTCATTTCAAGAGCGAGACTTGATAAAACGTTACTAAAAACGTTGAGTTAATTATTTGGTTAATTTGTAACCCAATTTGAATTTAATTAGGTGCGAAACGGACACCCGTATATTAGCTTCTGCTGGTTGCTATAGTAACCAGGGGGAAAAAAAAAAAAAAACACAACCGGAAACAGAAATGTACCTAGGTTTGTGTTTTAAAAATAAAAAACGCCGTTTAGCAAAAAATGACAGCGGATAGAACGGTTTAAAAAAAATAAAAAAATAAAAGAAAAGACGTTGACGAGGTAAACATTGTCTGCTTCAGGTATAACTTCGTAAAAAATGATTTTTGTTAATTTAGAACAATACGGCTTTTTTTATTTTCGAAAAACAGTAGCTGTTTTGCCATAGACAAATACATACAATTATATATACCAACTAACTTATATTATTATTACTATTATTATTATTATTATTATTATTATAACCGCGGCCTTGTTTATTTTTTCTTGCGCGCAGTACGTGGTAATGATGGGCGTTGCTAAGGGCAACGATCTCTGTACCTGTGTTGTGTTTCTGCGCTTGTTCAGAGTAAATAATTAATCTACAAATATGCCAATTCAAAGGGCTTTTCGTGTCCTGATTTTTTGTTATTTATATAATTGAAAGGTAACTGTGGTCACACACGCACAGCTATACTGCTACTGGCGGCGTTAATTTAGTTTACTGTGTTTGTTTAGGCGTCCTTTTTTTTTTTTTTTTTGGTATTTACTTTGGACGGATCGAGAGGCGGACGTGGTAAGTCTATTTCAATATTTATAGTGAGGTTTTTTTTTTTGTAAAAGCCTCTGTCGAAACTAGATGAGCAAAGCATAGCAGCAGATTATACCTAACCTGAACCCGAATCGATGTTTAGTTGTTTTTTTTTTTGAAGAGGAGTGCGATTTTAAAACCCTCAGTTCAATGAAATTCATATTGAATTGCTGTGTTTTACGAGTGAGGTTTCTTAAAATGAAGGCCAGAAATGGGACTGCTGTATAAATTCGTATAATGACATCCGAGTCACTGCAACAGGTTGGCGTTTACACGATACTTCTTCTTATTATTATTATTATTTAAATTAAATACATTATCGTATATGAAATATTCAATAGCGAACGCTTTGTATTGGGTAGCCTACTGTGTATTTCCATATTTGCTGTTCTATATAAGCGTTGCAATGCTTCCCTATGCTTTACCACACCTCTCTGTGCTTTACAATGCTTCCCTATGCTTTACCACACCTCTCTGTGCTTTACAATGCTTCCCTATGCTTTACCATACCTCTCTGTGCTTTACAATGCTTCCCTGTGCTTTACCAGACCTCTCTGTGCTTTACAATGCTTCCCTATGCTTTACCAGACCTCTCTGTGCTTTACAATGCTTCCCTATGCTTTACCAGACCTCTCTGTGCTTTACAATGCTTCCCTATGCTTTACCAGACCTCTCTGTGCTTTACAATGCTTCCCTATGCTTTACCACACCTCTCTGTGCTTTACAATGCTTCCCTATGCTTTACCACACCTCTCTGTGCTTTACAATGCTTCCCTATGCTTTACCAGACCTCTCTGTGCTTTACAATGCTTCCATATGCTTTACCAGACCTCTCTGTGCTTTACAATGCTTCCCTATGCTTTATCGTTAAGTTCTCCAAGAAACCCGCATGAATTATTAAAAACAAACTGTGATGAAGGCCCAGGGGTCACGGCATGTCGGGTACAGATTGTCCAGTTGCTGTACATTTTGTTAGAACAGTTATGAGGAAAAGCAGAAGCTGTCATCATGTTTTTTTTTTAACCCCCGTCATTGCCTTGTGCTTGTGTGTTCACAGCAGTGGAAAAAAAAAAGATTATTCTGTCTTTCTGACGACTAAAGAGTAGTTCTGTAAAAGGAAGAAAAAAAAGCCCTCTCAGTAATGGAAGGTGCCAAGGTAAGTCCAGCTGCAGTTGCTTGGTGGGGTTAGTGTGTGTGTGTGTGTGTGTGTGTCTGACGCTCTGTGTGTGTGTGTGTCTGACGCTCTGTGTGTGTGTCTGACACTGTGTGTGTCTCATTATTATTATTATTATTATTATTATTATTATTATTTCTTAGCAGACGCTCTTATCCAGTGCAACTTACAATTGTTACAAGATATCACATTATTTTTACATACAATTCCCCATTTATACAGTTGGGTTTTTACTGGAGCAATCTAGGTAAAGTACCTTGTTCAAGGGTACAGCAGCAGTGTCCCCCACCTGGGATTGAACCCACGACCCTCCGGTTAAGAGTCCAGAGCCCTAACCACTACTCCACACTGCTGCCCATAGGTGGGAATCCCCTCTTCTCCAGTCTCGCAGAGCGCCCCTCGTGGAAAGCCTGGGTCGCTGGTTCTCCCTCCCACCCCCTGCGTGGAGTACAGCGAGCCCAGCGGGACCCCCACTCAGACCGGACCCCTGAAGGAGCGCAGGACCTCCGCAGAGCTGCCACAAAGCACAGAGGGTACGGCTGCACTGTGTGACTGTAGCTATACTACTGCACTGTATGACAGTAACGCACTGAACGTCTGTGTGAACTGCGGCTGACCACAGCGGGTGCCAAACCTTTTTAGATATTATTATTATTATTATTATTATTATTATTTTGTATGTGCGACAGCCCCCTCTGAAAACCATCCGGTAGTCTTTTTCAGAGTATAATTTTGCAGTTTCTTTGATTGCACAATGTTAAATAAAAGATCTAAATTATACTCATTTAATTTTTTTTTTTAATCATGTCTCAATCCTTAAATTCTCGATGATTCAAAACTTTTAGCCATAGCTGTGTATATCTGTGTGTGTGTGTGTGTGTAAGTTTGAGAAAGGAAAACTTCTGATATTTCAGGTTCTTAAAAAGGTAGAATAATTGATTACAAATCAATTATCAGGACGTTTCGGACTACAAGTCCTTCATCGGCTGAATACAAAAAAACAGATATATAATGAAAGGCACTATATAAAAATACATTTATTGATTTGAGAGAGCTATATATAATATATATGTGTGTTTGTGTGCATCTGTAGTGGAAGCGTGCCTGTGTGTATCTGTAGTGTAGGCGTGCCTGTGTGTTTGTGTGCATCTGTAGTGTTTGTGTGTATCTGTAGTGTAGGCGTGCCTGTGTGTTTGTGTGTATCTGTTGTGTAGGCGTGCCTGTGTGTTTGTGTGTGTTTGTGTGCATCTGTAGTGTTTGTGTGTATCTGTGAAGGTGTGCCTGTGTGTTTTGTGTGTATCTGTTGTGTAGGCGTGCCTGTGTGTTGTGTGTATCTGTAGTGTGTGTGTATCTGTAGTGTAAGCATGCCTGTGTGTTTGTGTGTATCTGTAGTGTGTGTGTATCTGTAGTGTAAGCATGCCTGTGTGTTTGCAGCCCCCCTTTCTCTCTCCAGTCCGGAGCTGTTGTCCGAGTTGAAGACTGGGAAGCAGCTGAGACGCGTTCCCAGGAGTACCGGGATGACCACAGTGTTCTCCGGACGAGGCAGAGCGGTCAGTCCCTCTCCCCAAGCGCGTGACGCTGTCCGGGCTCCAGTGTACTGGACGCCCAGCAAAGTTTGGCCAATTTTAATCAGATTTGCACTTACAGTTTTTTTTTTTTCTTTATAATGTTTACAAGCATTTTGTTCTGACATTAATATTTAGATTTATATTTATACAGACCGCTCTGGCCAAAAGTTTTGCATCACCCTCTGTTACAGAATCGACTGATTCTGCTTCATGAAGTCGAATGAAAGCTGTTGAATAATGTTACCTTATTAACATATTAAATCACACACCAGCGCTTTGTAATTTTCCGAGGTACTTAACGTCAAAACTGTCAAAAAAGGTGACATTTTGTATCTGACATGAAATACTGCTGTAATGGGGCTTCCCTCTGCTAGTTTTTAATTTTTTAAATTTTATTACATTAACATGTTCAGTAAAAGATCTAAATTATGTTCATATAGTTTTTTAAATTTCTCAATCCTAAAATTCTAGGTAATGCAAAACTTTTGGCCATAGCGCGATAGATATTCCTAGATAACTAACTAACTCTCTCTCTCTCTCTCTCTCTCTCTCTCTCTCTCTCTCTCTCCCCCCTCTGTTGTGGTTGACCAGGGCCATCGCCTGAACTCGGAGTAACTCTGATTGGTCGGCACAGCCAGCCAATCGGAACGCTGCTCCACGCTGCCACACAGCCAATCAGCGACAGCGGCGACCCCTCTGTGAACTGTGACCTCCCGATTCGGGGGTGCGAGAGGCCAACCGCAGCCCGTGCCAACTCCCAGCAAAACCAATCTGCCTCTAACAGCCATGCCAGCAGCCTAATCGATGTGTACTGTGAATTACTGCGCTTTACTGGACTCTGGGACGCACTGAAAAAATAAAGCTGAGAGACTGGGATGGAAGGAAGACTCCCACTGCACAGCAGTGCGATCCATTCCAGGTTTTACTACCAGCTTGATCAGCCCCAGTGTGTCTAGCTAACAAGCTCAGGTGTGTCTGATTATTAAACTCACAGCGAAACCAGGAATGGATCAAACCGCTCTGCGACGGGAGTCTCATTTCCATCCTTGAGAAAAATGATCTAACAACAAACAGGATCTAGAAAAGAACAGATCACAACCCTCTCCCTCTCCCTCTCTCTCATCTCTCTCATCTCTCTGTCTCTCTCTCTCTCTCTCCCCCCCTCTCTCCCTCTCTCTCTCTCTCTCTCGTTTAGTCACCTCTCCTCTTGATTCTAATTATATATTACAGTTAGAAGGGAAGACTTCAAACGTCAGCCAAGCGTTTAATTGTTCAGAGGCAGGGTCTGTTTTAAGGATCTAGCATCCCAGAGCTGTGTTTTAATTCTTCCTGTAATAGTAACCCAGGCGGGGGTCCCTCAGAAGTGATTTGTTGAGAGAATTCTGAACGTGATTAATACGCACAGTACCGACACAGTGAAATCAGGGTTGAACATTTTCAGGGAGGCGATCATTGAAACAGACCCTTCAGGGGTTTCGCCTAAACCTTCAAAACCGTTGTCAAAAGTGTGTGTGTGTGTGTCTGTCTGTCTGTCTCTCTGTCTGTGAGTGTGTGTCTGTCTCTGTGTCTGTCTGTGAGTGAATGTGTCTGTGTGTGTGTCTCTGTCTGTGGGTGTCTGTCTCTGTGTCTCTGTGTGTGTGTGTGTGTGTGTCTGTCTGTCTGTCTGTCTCTCTGTCTGTGAGTGGGTGTCTGTCTCTGTGTCTCTGTGTGTGTGTCTCTAGCACTCTGCAGTGTTTGTACAGTAGCCAGCGTACAGTGTAAGCGAATTTAGTTCTCAAGAAAAAGAGAATAGGGAAGAAAGAAAAAATTTAAAAAGAAGGAAAAAGAAAACGAAGGGAAGAATGAAAGAAAGTAAATAAAAGGGAAGAATAAAAGGAAGGGGGGATGAAGAGAAAGAATGGAGGGAAGGCTAAAAGAAGAATGAAATAAATTGAAGGAAAGAATTAAACAGTTTTTTGTGTTTTATCAGTATTTCAATCACACACGCCTATTCTGGTATTTTATCTGCTAATAAGACCCAAGCCTATCAACAAATACCAATCATGTTACCCTCTGGCTTTACCGCAGCTTGTCAGATTAATGAGTCACCAGCCATCGACCTTTCCACTCCACACAGAGCAGATTGCTGGCTGGCTGGTGGCAGTAAAAGCTGATTACAGGAACGTTTTGCCTTTTCCAGTCAAAGTGACACGTCTCTGATTCCAGTAATCAGACGCACAGCTTCCCTCCCTTCCTCCCAGTCCCTCCTCGGCTCTACTAGAGCCACACTGCTTCCCTCCCTCCCAGTCCCTCCTCAGCTCCACTAGAGCCACACTGCTTCCCTCCGTCCCAGTCCCTCCTCAGCTCCACTAGAGCCACACTGCCTCCCTCCCTCCCAGTCCCTCCTCAGCTCCACTAGAGCCACACTGCCTCCCTCCCAGTCCCTCCTCAGCTCCACTAGAGCCACACTGATTCCCTCCCAGTCCCTCCTCAGCTCCACTAGAGCCACACTGCTTCCCTCCCAGTCCCTCCTCAGCTCCACTAGAGCCACACTGCTTCCCTCCCTCCCAGTCCCTCCTCAGCTCCACTAGAGCCACACTGCCTCCCTCCCTCCCAGTCCCTCCTCAGCTCCACTAGAGCCACACTGCCTCTCCCTCCCAGTCCCTCCTCAGCTCCACACTGCTTCCCACCCTCCCAGTCCCTCCTCAGCTCCACTAGAGCCACACTGCCTCCCTCCCTCCCAGTCCCTCCTCAGCTCCACACTGCCTCCCTCCCTCCCAGTCCCTCCTCAGCTCCACACTGCCTCCCTCCCTCCCAGTCCCTCCTCAGCTCCACTAGAGCCACACTGCCTCCCTCCCTCCCAGTCCCTCCTCAGCTCCACTAGAGCCACACTGCCTCCCTCCCTCCCAGTCCCTCCTCAGCTCCACTAGAGCCACAGTGCTTCCCTCCCTCCCAGTCCCTCCTCAGCTCCACTAGAGCCACACTGCTTCCCTCCGTCCCAGTCCCTCCTCAGCTCCACTAGAGCCACACTGCCTCCCTCCCTCCCAGTCCCTCCTCAGCTCCACTAGAGCCACACTGCTTCCCTCCTTCCCAGTCCCTCCTCAGCTCCACTAGAGCCACACTGCTTCCCTCCCTCCCTCCCAGTCCCTCCTCAGCTCCACTAGAGCCACACTGCCTCCCTCCCTCCCAGTCCCTCCTCAGCTCCACTAGAGCCACACTGCCTCCCTCCCTCCCAGTCCCTCCTCAGCTCCACTAGAGCCACACTGCCTCCCTCCCTCCCAGTCCCTCCTCAGCTCCACTAGAGCCACACTGCTTCCCTCCTTCCCAGTCCCTCCTCAGCTCCACTAGAGCCACACTGCTTCCCTCCCTCCCTCCCAGTCCCTCCTCAGCTCCACTAGAGCCACACTGCCTCCCTCCCTCCCAGTCCCTCCTCAGCTCCACTAGAGCCACACTGCCTCCCTCCCTCCCAGTCCCTCCTCAGCTCCACTAGAGCCACACTGCCTCCCTCCCTCCCAGTCCCTCCTCAGCTCTCAGCACTAGCAGCCAGTGTCTCTCTCTATATTAGCAATGTTTTTTTTGTGTGTTGTCTCATGTTGGTATGGTTTTATTTGTGTATCCTTGTCGTCCTGGTTAATAAAGTTCAGTGACTTGTGTTCCTTTCTTTAGTGTGGTCTTTCTTCATCTCTGCAGCAGACAGGGCCCTGAGACAGAATACTGAGACTGACACCCTATTGACAGTGTTATGGCAGGTACACCCTATTGACAGTGTTTTGGCAGGTACACCCTATTGACACTGTTTTGGCAGGTACACACTATTGACAGTGTTATGGCAGGTATATCCTATTGACAGTGTTATGGCAGGTGCACTCTACTGACAGTGTTATGGCAGGTACACCCTATTGACAGTGTTATGGCAGGTATATCCTATTGACAGTGTTATGGCAGGTGCACTCTACTGACAGTGTTATGGCAGGTACACCCTATTGACAGTGTTATGGCAGGTAGCCCTACACTTAAGAGGTCAGACTGAACCTCACCTTGCACTGTTTGATAAATCTTTGCCTTATCTACAAAAAACAAACCCAGTCAGCAAACGTGGGTTACGAAATGAGAGAGAGAGAGAGAGAGAGAGAGAGAGAGAGAGAGAGAGAGAGAGAGAGAGAGAGAGAGAGAGAGAGAGAGAGAGAGAGAGAGAACGCCTCAGCTAAGCAAAAATCTGAAACTTAAAATTTAAAAACTCTCCAAAAAAAATGACAATAGGTGAAACTTAGGGATGAATGTCAGATTATATTAGTTTTTATTTTTTCTTTTGGTAGGTTCGATTTGTCTTAATGCAAATCACCAGCGTTAGGACAGACGCACAGACACTGCAATAGGATTTCAAATCCGTGTCCGCTGTTATGAAGTATGTCGGGTTGCGTGTAGCGGTTGAAACCAGAGTTCTCGCCGTTTGTTTCACGCGGTAACTGTCCTGGAAAAAGGGAAGAAAAAAGAAGTGAGTTTTTTGTTGTTGTTTTTTTTAAATGAAGACGGTCAGTAAAGCAATGGGGTCAGCGCGGTTTTATAAATTCTTCATCCCGGTGGCTGTGTTCGCTCTTCTACTCTACCTGGCAAGCCTCAGATTGCGTGAGTACGAACCTTCATCATCATCATCATCATCATTATTATTATTATTATTATTATTATTATTATTACTATTATTATTATTATTATTATTATTATTATTATTATTATTGGCTAAATTTGCTAAATTATTCAGTTCTCAAAAGCTGCTCATTATTAGGAAGCTGTGTGGTCCAGTGGTTAAAAAAAGGGCTTGTAACCAGGAGGTCCCCGGTTCAAATCCCACCTTAGCCACTGACTCATTGTGTGACCCTGAGCAAGTCACTTCACCTCCTTGTGCTCCGTCTTTCGGGTGAGACGTGTTGTAGGTAGTTTACACACCCTGATTTCTGTAAGTCGCCTTGGATAAAGGCGCCAGCTATATAATAATAATATTTTCAAGTTGTCATTAGCACGTTTTTCTCTCTCCGATAAATATCCCGGCTCATCAGTGTGTCTCTCTTCTCGTTTCTGACAGCAGAATCACACCGGTGGGATTGCAGAGCTATCGGGGGACCCTGCCTCAGGAATCACATTTCTGGGGAGCCTGGGGTGAGGAGAGCTTCCTTGTAGTATTGTTATTATTATTATTTAGCAGACTCCTTTATCCCAGGCGACATATTAGCAGTGCGATAGTGCAAGGATAGCGCATCAGCTGAGGATCCAGTAACGAAGTGCTGAGGTCAGGCGAGCCCAGTACAGAGTATTAGAGGTGTGGGGGGTCTCCCTTTATTAATAGGGTTCCCCGTGTAAGTGACTCTGCAGCAGCAGTTGTGATGCATAGTTCACCCCCTAGTCTCTGCAAGTCGCTTTGCATAAAAATGTCTGCTGAATGCTTCAGAACGATAACACTGAACTGCTTTGCAGGGTGATGTCAGCTCCAGGCCAGCAGAGGGCGCTGTGGAGAGCACGGAGCACAGCAGGCTGTGCCGGGGGCGGGACTTCCAGATCCACCGGGTGCTGACAGCGTTTAACTCCGCGGTGACCGGAGAGCGGGAGATACTGCTGGACCGCTACCTGGAGGGCTGGGATGAGCTGGTCAAGTGAGGGAGCTTTTACACACAGTGACCCCTGGAGACCCCACCCCTAGCCCCTATCTTCTAGTACCTACCCCTAGCTCCTACCCCCTAGTTCCCTTTCCCTAGCCCCTACCCCCTAGTTCCCTTTCCCTAGCCCCTACCTCCTAGCTCAAAGAAAATAAATATTTAAAAAATTACTAAACCCCTTTCTCCACACCTCCTCCCGCAGGTTCCTGGAGGCTTTGGGGACAGTGATCGGTTTCATCTCTCAGGAGGTGAATGGTAAGCTGGGGCTGGTGCGGGATCTGCGTCGTGGAGCCCCTGCGACGGAGAAGGGGGACCCCTATCGGACCTTGCGCTCCATGATGGCTCACGAGCTGCGGGCGGGGCTGGTGGATT
>NW_026707609.1:70000-82500 GCF_902713425.1 Acipenser ruthenus
TCCTGTTACCTTTATCAATTACCATGTTCATCAAGTCTGCAATCGGCAGTTAAAGATCTCAGTGGCAACGCATTCATTTGAAGTCGGTTTGGTGCATTAAGTTACTTTCAATTGAAAGAGGTGAACTATCGCAGAAATGGTCTAATTTTTAGGGTTGGATTTTTTAGAAGTGCAATGGTCTTGTCCTCCAGCCTGTTTTTGGAAGTCCTAGCCCCGTATGCCGCTTGTGAAGAAGTCTCCAGTACCGACCCGTTCTTTCTCCGTTGTCTCTAGAATGACGTCTCCTATGCGCTCCAGTACCGCTTCGTGAGACTGGACTCTCTGGGCAGAGAGACGGTCTACCCCTTCTCCCTGTCCTGCAGCACGGAGAGCCCCTGGAACCCACGTGAGATCGTCTGTGAGGAGAACTACATGGAGGTGAAGGGGACCCCCAAAACTAGGGTTTACAATTGAGCAATGTATCTGCTCCTATTAATAGATCAATCACACCCTAGTGATTTAAGGATGGAAATAACTCCTATTGTGTAGCAGTTTCACCCATTCCAGGTTTTATGATCAGCTTGATTTTACCCACAGTGTAGGTAACAAGCTCAGGTGTGTCTTAATTGTAGTAAAACCAGGATTGGATCAAACTGCTTTGCAATGAGTCTTATTTTCATCTGTGGGCAGCAGTGTGGAGTAGTGGTTAGGGCTCTGGACTCTTGACCGGAGGGTCGTGGGTTCAATCCCAGGTGGGGGGGGGGGCACTGCTGCTGTACCCTTGAGCAAGGTACTTTACCTAGATTGCTCCAGTAAAAACCCAACTGTATAAATGGGGAATTGTATGTAAAAATAATGCGATATCTTGTAACAATTGTAAGTCGCCCTGGATAAGGGCGTCTGTTAAGAAATTATTCTAACTAATGGAGTTGCACTTCAGGGGTAAACGCGATTCCTGTTGCAGTTTTACATCCGGTCCAGGTTTTACTGTGAGCTCAATTTTTAGCCACAGTGTGCCTAGGTGACAAGCTTGTCGCAAAACCAGGCACGTCTGTGCCTGCTATGCATGGGGAGTCTGGCTCCAATCCCTGCTGTTTAAACCTTCTGCCCCCAGGTGTCTGTCAGGAAAAATGTCCCGGTCATTGCTCAGGAAGGACTGGAGAAGGAGGACTGGGAAGCAGCTCTCTCCATAGTGAGTGAACTTTCAACTGGGATCGGGGGGTGCAGGGCTTCCCCGGTCCTGGGGGACCCTTGTGTCAGTTCAATTCTGCCTGCGCGCTCAATTGAACTATTGGCTTAAGACTTTATTAATTGTGTTCAGCGTCTAAATGGTTGGCAGTGTATTCAACTTTTAGAAGTAACTTAAGCTGAGGACAATTGCAGGTTTAAGCACCATTAGATGAGTGAAGGGTGTAAGCAATTGATAAACTGGTTGGAATGAGAATCTGCAGATGCAGGGGGTCCCCAGGATGGATGGGTGGGGGGGCTGGTGTAGAGCAGGGGTGTCAAACTGTTCCTGGACGGCCACAGTGTCTTCAACACACAGCTCTGAAGCACTTGGTTTCATTTGATTAATCGGACACATTAACATCTCTCCCGGGCCTCTGTTTGTATAGGTAGTGTACCCTGAATTTTTTTTTCTGAAATCCACTAAGACCATGCAAAAATATTAACCCTATCCAATTGGCTCAAGTAAGTTCATTGAGAGAAGCTGGAATGGGCACTGTCCCTCGGAGTGGAGTTTGATGCCTCTGGTGTAGAGGTTTCTTTCTGTAGTGCTTGCAGTGCCTCTTGTGGACGCTCTCTGAACTGCACCTCTTGCAGCTTCCCGAATGGCTCTGGGTCTCGGCTGGCTTTTCGTTGTGTTGCTCTGCAGGCCCAGGGAGCGGTGATGTCCGTGTGGCAGGTGGTGTTCCACCAGACCAGGATGCCCCCCAAAACCATGACCGCCGCGGACGCCCGTACCGCAGGATACCTCGTCAACTCCACGTCCAGCCGCGTCATCTTCAGATCGCCCTACGGCATGCCCATGTCCGAGGTGCTCCTGGTGAGTTCTTAAAATACTGTGATGCCAAACCAGCTTCCTTTATTTAATAGCGTCCTTTTGTGTGCGAGCATCCGAGGGCTCTCCAGAAATACAGCAAGGCGAAAAATTGGATATTACGAGCTTGGAGTTTTTAAATGCTGATGGATTTAAAGTTAAATCTCTTTTGCAATGAATTTAATTGACTAGCTGCCTTCTCAATTTTGCATATGACTAGGAGTAAAATCTAGCCCAATTTAATATGTTGTGAACAATTTGGATCTAAGTGTTTTGATATTGCAGGATGGCATGATAGTCTAGGAATGACTTTAGCAGACTCCTTTTATCCAAGGTGACTGACAGGTGTTAAAATGCAAGATTCATATTTTGCTCTTGCTGTAAACTACACTATTCAAATAACTTCTAGGATGCAACAAGTTAGGGTTATAGCAAGTTGTGTCTATAGTGGTGCAATAATGCATCAGCTGAGGATCCAGTAACGTGGTGCTGAGGTCAGGCGAGTCCAGAGCAGGAGGGGCGGATCGGGAGATCTACAAGCGCGGTCTGAACAAGGGGGGGAGGTCTTGAGGGGGTGGTGGGGCTCGTCGCGGTCTCTGCTCCAACGCTCTTCTCTATCCTCAGGTGTCGGGGATCCCTGTGGAAGCCGTCAGAGCCACTGTGTTCTACAAGCAGAGGTGGATGCTGCTGTTGGTGGACACTTCAGCTGCCTGCGCTAAGAGTGAGTTACCGAGGAGCACTCTATCCTAGAGGAGGGCTAACGGTCTGGAAGCATTACCTGAGCTGGGAACTGAAGTGGAACAGTCTAGTGCATTGTACACTTGACTTTGAATTGGCTGCACTAGCAACACTTTGACACCTGGTGGCACTGTGTGCTATGTGGAACTCATTCTTCCACAACCTATTAACCCATTAAGTGCCATTGTCCTCCTTTTTTGAGGATGGGTGTAACTTTTTGTATTTGAGCATGTGACTGACATAACTCCATGTTGATTCTCTACCCTATAACATTAAGTCTAGTGTCAAACTGCATAAATTCTCAAATTTTAGTTCTGGTGCTAGTGTTTTAGAAGTGCTTAATCTTCCATGCATTGACCATAAACATCTTGTCATCTGACTTTTTAAAATGTCTATAAACAAATCCCTTTTCTACACTAAAGGGGGGGGGGGGGGAGAATGGTATACCATGGCAAAATGCCTCGTGTTTCATCTCTTTCCAGACCCCTCTGTTTTCGATGGCACCTACCTGAGCTGGGTCACCCCGAGGCTCATCACCCCGCTGGTCCTGCATCCCACCAAGTTCCTGGATAAACGGATCACGATGGGGGTGGAGGGGAGGGCCCTGGATGAGGTCGCTGCTACCAGCAGGGGGTACCAGCTGCTAGTCAACCGCACTGCAGTGGAAATCCGGGTTCCCTTCGGAGCTGTGGGGGGGTATCGCAAGGTAAGATAGCCAGGGACCCTCTGGTTGGGTCTCAGTCTGTGGAGACTTGGTGATTTTTAGAGAAGGGCTTTTTCCTGGCTCTGCCTCTGACCCTGAGCTAGTCGCTTCACCTTGTGCTCCGTCCTTCGGATGAGACGTAAAACAAACGAGGTCCTGTTGGAAGTGACTCTGCAGTTGTTGAGGATGCATGGTTCACACCCCCGTAGTCTCGTCCAGTTGCTTTAGAGAAGCGTCCTGCTAAATCAAAAGCCCCTTCTCCCTGGGGAAGGGGGTGTAGTGGCAGCAGTATTGCTTGTCGCACTTCTCCCTGTATCTGGGGAAAATCCCTTGTTAACTACTTGGCCTAAGTTATTGCATATGAGAATCTGGGGATATAGGGTGAAATCTTTTGTTTATCTTGGCAGATGCTTTTATCCAAGGCGACTTGGACTAGGGTGTGTGAACTATGCATCGGCTGCAGAGTCACTTATAACAACGTCTCACAAGGAGGTGAAGTGACTTGCTCAGGGTCACACAATGAGTCAGATGTTGTACTGATTTGCATATCTGTAACTTGTCTTTTTAGAGTCATGTGATTGATAACAAGTACAACCAGATGTATGAGATTGACCTTTTCCTGGAGCACCAATGGGCCGATGACCTGTGGGAGATGACCCAGCACCGCTCCTTCAAGCCAGCCCGCTCCCCCTACCTCCCTGAGACCCCTTATGTGGTGAACAGTGAGTACTCTCCACAGCCCTGCACTGTAGGGGTAACCTTGGAGCACGCGATTTGGGGGTGAACAGGGTTAGAAACTAGTGCTGCTGCTCCCAGTCCTGGGGTTCAGAGCTCTGTTCAGTTCTGTTTCTTGCTCTTCATCTCTCTCTATCCCTGTTCTCAGACACCGTCCCGAGTGAGAAGGGCTTCACGGTGACCCTTGGTAACTTCAAGCCGGACGTTGAGCTGAAGAACCTGACCCTCAACAGGGTTCCCCTGACCCTTCCCGAGGCCCAGAACAGAGGTGTGAAGATCAGCGAGGTCCAGCATCCCAACGGCACCAAGGACTTCGTCCTGAAGGTCCCCTTCAACAACCCGCTGGTCTCTGTAGAGGTGAGGATTAACCCCACTTGAATAAGGAGGTACCAAACCATTGAACACAACCATACCAATGAAAAAAGCCTCCTGTTCATTGTGAAAGATGGCTTAACTTGTATACACGTGACCATGATGTGTCACAGGGGGAAGACTCTAGAACAAACCTGCAACATGAATTATACAGGAAACCTAATATTGCATGTGGACTGTATCGTGCACTGCCTTGGAGAATGGCCTGCAGACAGGCCACAGTCCAGGATTTGGGGGGTGGTTCTGTCTAACCTTTGACCCAATTTTCTCCTGCAGTACATTGGGGCTCTCATCAGGAGGTACACCTTGAACATCAACTACACCTTGAACATTGTCCCCCAGAATGAGCCATATTTTCACCCGGCCACTATTGTGTGCGATGTGAAGGACGTTAGTAAGTAAACTGGGGGGGGGGGTCTTCCTTGACTAGATCTGTAAGAGCTTTGCCAAGTTCCCCAACTTGCAACAACCCCATACCTGACATGGGCTACATTGTGGCATTGATTTTTCTGTCGGCATTGTACCACCACTCTTGAATTGTATATCGCTGACTGTTTTTCAAAGCCAGTTGGACACAGAATGTGCCAAACTACAAAGTGGAGATTTTGTAAGCAACATTTGTTGACCGACCTACCAATCCCTTCCCTATAGATCTTCCTGATGTCAAAAGCTTTTGTACGAACCGCAGCGTGGTCTTCGAAGTGACCCCGGGCAACATGGACTCCAGCTGGGAGCTGTGCATTGGGAGCCGCCCTCTACCCTACACCATCGCTGAGCCCAAGATCACCATCGAGTTGCCACTCTTTAGCATTGGCTACATCTATGAGGTGAGGATCTCCCCAGGGGTTTAACGTTGAATCCAGGGCTAGCACTGTTTGGTCAACTGGTAGCCTCTACCAAGGGACTTTTATGCCCAGCCATGCTAAGAGAATTGACCGTTGGGTAGTTTGACATTTAGCTGCCATTAATCTTGCTACACTCTGTAGGACTCGGATTTGTTACCGATTGAAATTCTCATACCAATGCAGGCTTTCCTGTAGGTAAATCTAAGTGACGAATCTTGGTGTTTTCTAATACATTTTGAACACTACTCCTAGATGCACACCAAACTGAGACAGCATGCTTGGTTTCAGAGATATCAAACTCCCCATGCTTGTTCTCTTAAAGTACATTGTTCCAAGGGTACTGCCAGCCGTGACATGTCCCTTGCTTCCTCCCTCCCCAGGACATCTCTCTGAGGGGCCTCACCGTTCGAGTGGAGCTGAACATGAGGAACGTCAAGACCTTGCAGGTCGAGAAGCAGTTTGTACAACGCTGCCCAATCCCGACCAGGGAGCTGCTGGGTGAGGAGGACTCCTTCACTGTGGTGGACGCCTCGCAGAGTCCTGGCCACGCTTCTCACCAGAACTAGCCACTCCAAGGATCCTATTGCCATGCATTCTGAGCCCGTGGGACTTCCATTCTTTGAATGTCCTTCAGATTTTTGAAGTGGTCACCAGTTTATGGCTGATCTAGTTGCGGAGTTCAGGGTCTTTGAGTTTTCATGTCTGTTAGGAATCCTAGCTCTGATTTGAGGACTCTAATTCAGTGGCCTTTTGTTTGAGTCAACTTAATTGACAAATTGAATTCACTTGTTGCCACTGTAAATATTTAGTCAATTGCAATCTTGATCAATGTTTAATTCCTTTAGGGAACCCTGCTTTTGAGTTTGCATGCAAGTCCTAGCAAAGTTTCTGTAGTCCATCTGGCTGCATGGAAGTGTGGAGTAGTGGTTAGGGCACTGGACTCTTGACCGGAGGGTTGTGGGTTCAATCCCCAGTGGGGGACACTGCTGTTGTACCCTTGAGCAAGGTACTTTACCTAGATTGCTCCAGTAAAAACCCAACTGTATAAATGGGCAATTGTATGTAAAAATAATGTGAACTGTATAATGTGAAATAATGTATAATGTGATATCTTGTAACAATTGTAAGTCGCCCTGGATAAGGGCGTCTGCTAAAAAATGAATAATAATAATGGAAGTTAAAAGCAGTGTTCCCTTAAGGAATTCCAACACATTGATCAAGATTGCAATTAACTAAATATTTACAGTGGTGACAAGCTAGCTTGAGGTAGGGTTAGGATGAGGAGTTGAGGAGAATGACACTGCTGTAGTCCAGCTTGAAGTGTAGACCTCTGACTTGTAGGATCTGGTGATGTTATTGGGGTAGCATGGTGTTGCCTTGATTCAGTCTGGTCTCTAATTCATTCTTCTCCTCCCCTGCCACAGTGTGCTTTCCTAACGGAGTGGTGACGGTGGTGGCTGTGACCATGGAGCCCATACCATTAGTGGATCCCAGCAAGACCACCCTGCTGGACAAGACCTGCAAACCCAAAGAGTTTGACTCGACCAGGGCTCTCTTCACCTTTGGGGTGAACACCTGTGGGACCAGGAGCCAGGTGAGCTGGGGCTTCCTGCGTGGTGTTGTGGGTCAAGGCAATGGTCCTTCATACAGGTCTGGCACTGGTAGACCTGCACTGGATCATTTGGTTTTATCCAAAGCAACTGGGGAGGGATTGACTGCATTAACTCTGGTAGTCTTTAGATTCTGCTATTGGGAGGTCAGCTTTGTATTACCAGCATGCTGATCTGGCTCCTGTTTCAGATTGTGGGTAACTACCTGATCTATGAGAACGAGGTGGTGTATACCAGAGCGCTGTTCCCACCCAATGCTCCAGTCATCACCAGAGACTCTGAATACAGGTGAGCACAGGAGGGAGTCTCCTGGTTCACGGGTAACTGTGGTGATGTCATAGGCTGTGACATCACACGGCCCTTTTGCCCTGAACCGGACTACCCAACTGGACCATGCAGTCAGTTTTACACACGACTCCAGCCCCTGATCTAAACCCGTGTGTCGTTACCTCTTAGGCTGACGATCCGCTGTCGTTACCCCCTCAACGACACCCTGACGCTGGCTGCTGAAAGGAAGGCGGTCCCTGCTCCAGCCCCCTACTCTGTGCAGGGGCTTGGGTCCCTGCACTTAGTGTCTTATGACCCTATGAGCAGAGGTAGAGTATCTAGCAAGCTGAGCCAGGCTTGTCTCCTGGGACTAAAGGATATAAAATCTCTAATACAGATGTTTGCTTTGTTGATCCACTGTTGCGCTGTGTTTAGCAACCTGTTAGCTTTGCTTATGGTAAATGACTGAACGCACTGTGTAGAGCGACACAACTTTAAGGTCTTCATTGAACACTGGCTGCATCAAAGATCACTGGAGTTCTACTTGGCATGTACTGTTTCAGCTGAGTATTTTAAGTAGAACATTTCTTTAGAGAATTGTCCATTTTGAAATGAGGATGTGCTTTTAATGTTGGATGCTAGCCCTCTCTTTTAAACCGTTTAGTATTTTACCAAATCCTGATTGTTTTGCAGCCAAGAATCCCAGAGATGTTCTGAATCTGAAGGCTCGGCTAGCCAGGGGTGAGTATTGAATTTTGTTTCCTTCACTTCCACTTGTCAATTCTGCTCTGTAGTCTTCATTCTAAACTCCCAGAGCTGGACACATTGGCCCACCCACCAGATTAGACTACAACTCCCATGAGCCTCTGTCCTTGATATGAAAGTCCTCAACTCATGTGTGGGCTTTGACAAAGTACTTCAAAAAGAATGGCAGTGACTTTTTTTTTTTTTCTCCTCTAGATGTCGGCTACTCCCAGTTCTACTCTGCATTCCCCGTGTCCCAGTCCTTGCTGGAGCCCGTGTTTCTGCAGGTTGAGCTCCTGCAGCCCCACAGCCAGACTGACCGCCTCATCCTGCAGGACTGCTGGGCCACACTGACCCCTGAACTGGACTCCAGCCCTCAATGGGACCTGGTCACTGACCGGTGAGGGGTCTGCTAGTCCTCTAGCGCTGCCCATTCCTCTGTGCTTCAATGCAGGCTTGCCATGACTCCTGTTCCTGTCTCTGCAGCTGCCTGGTCACTGGAGACTCCTACAGGACCCACTTCCACCCAGTGCTGGCCAGCACTTTCACCGGGAGCTCCCACCAGCTCCAGAGGCTTGAGGTGCGGGCACAGCAGTCTAGCAAGGACCCTGCCTTCTGGAGACAGGTTAGTGCTCCCTTACTCTATGATTCGAGCCCAGAATGATTCACTCCATGCAAGGCTCTTCAATAGGTGCTTTATTAAACTTCAATAGGAAACAGGGATTGATGTGCTACCGGCTTCAGCCACAGTGTGGCAGTGTTCTCCTGTTTTAACGAGAGCTGCTTCTGTCCCTCCCCAGGTTTATTTCCATTGCATGGCTGTGGTTTGTGATCCCAACCTGGAGGATACCTGCAATAAGACTTGTGTGCCTGGAGCCCAGAGATCTGGTGAGCATCTGGAGATCAGTCCTGGAATACAAGCAAGCATGAACAGCTGCAGTACAGCATCAACGCTGCTATCATTGAGTGAAGGGAATACAAAGCCTAATCTATTTAGAATTTGAATATTCTGATGGGTCCTTCCTGTGTGTAATATATAAAATGCTCTATTTGGAGTTTTGTAGGAGGAGCTTTTATTTGTATTGTGCTGGTGATGCTGTCTCTGCATGCAGTTATTTATTATGGTGCTTTTCATATAATATCTGTTGCAATAAATTCATCCAAACCATTAGACCTGAACATTTTTTTTTTTTACAGTAAAATGAATGCAAAGAAATTTGACTTTGTATTCTATAAAACCCCAAGTCAAACCTCCGAGCGGACAATAGTCCTTTTATCTGTACCCTGGAGACTGTAGTTTTAATCTGTCTTTCTCTCAGCCCGTAGTGTGGATCGATACAGTCAGATCAGAGGCTACGTATCTGCCGGGCCGGTCCAATTGGTACCAGAAGGACAAGTCCTGGACCTTCAAACAGCAGGTGAGACCTTGAGAGAGTTCTGTTGGATATCCTGGTAATTAAATTCTAACCCTCCTGATCTGATGCTATGGAGAGAATTCAAATTAAAACCTTTCAATATATAGGAGGCTTGCTGCTACAGAGCTTAAAGGGTCTATTAGCAGGAGGTTTAAATCCCGGCTCAGCCACTGACTCCCTGTGTGACCCTGAGCAAGTCACTGAACCTCCTTGTCCTGCGGATGAGATGTCAAACGAGCTCCTATTGGCAGTGACTCTGCAGCAGTTGATGCAGAGTTCACATCCCAAGTCGCTTTGGCAAAGTGTCTGCTAATCCACTAATCCACCAGTGTTTGCAGTAATAAACCACTAGGTGGTGCTAAAGGAGCACAAAGCTTTTGATGCAGTCTATTTTACTAGAAGCATGATCAGACTGTATAGGTAACCGGCTCAAGTATGTGTCTTATTAAACTCGTAGTGAAACCAGGAATAGACAACTATCCAACGAGTCTTATTTCCATTCCTGTGATGCCAAATCACTATCCTATAGCCCGTATGAAATTTCACTGCTCCGATAAGTTAACTGTCCTTCAGAACTGGACGCAGCAGTTTGTAGCCAAAACTATTTAAATTTAATTGAGGACTTTCCTCGCTCACCCCTCAAACAACTGACTTATGAATTTGCATAAAGATGGTGTTCAAAAGTCAGTTTAGTTTAATGCGTTTAGGAGCTCCCTGCTAACTTGTAGAATTTCTTGAAGTTGCTAGGCAACGCTGACTGTAATTGGAGGCGTCTTGTGGCCCCCCGGGTCCTAGTGCTCACCTGTCTTGTTTTGAATTTCAGGTGACTCCGCCTTGGTTCCGGCGCTGGGCGTGGCGTCCGCTCTCCTCGGAGTTCTGCTCGTCATTCTTGTTGCTGTCAGATTCAGGCGATGTTAAACTTGCTGTTTACCCCAATAAAGATTTTTGCATCTCGATTCTTGTGTGTCCTCCCATTGCTTTCTTGTACCCTGAAGGTACACCAGGAATCCAGCGCTGCTTGCTGTTCAGTCTTTTAAGATAGTGTTCAGCTTTCATTCCAGCTGAGCTCTTCATTACTGAACTACACCCTTAATTGAACTTTTTTTTCTTCTTAAATCCCTGCAGGTTCTAAGTTTATCTAGAAAAATCTTAAATCCATTATATATATATATATATATATATATATATATATATAAGCTGTGAAGTCTAGTAAGCGAATTTAGTTCAGTTGCGTAATTCGGCGCTCTGTTCGAATGAAGTGACAGATTGAGGGGGTCTCCCATGACCGGGATTTGGGGAACCCCTTCTTGAAAAGGGGTAAAAGCTGCTAGCGTCTAGTCTCGATGCAAAGCGATGGGTACCCGGTCAGAAACTCCACGCTATCGCTGTCGATAAACGTGACGGGTCCAGGTAAGGGAATGGCACGCAGAATTAAATCTCCTGCATTCTGTAAGCAAAGTGCTAAAGATTTACTTCCAGAAAGTTAATTTGCAAGTGAGGTCCGTCTGCGCTCCTCCTGTTCTTGCTACCTGAGCTCTGACTTCAGTGTGGGCGTGGCTAGGTGGGTGTCCGTTCTATACTCTCCCCTCTCTGTGTGACGTATCGCCCTTGAATTCACAGTTGTGTCCCGTTTGCTGCACTTAAACTACCAGTTAGTGTAAAGTAGATGTTTTTGGGTATCTATGGCTGAAATGCAGTAACACAGCGTTCACAAAACTTCCTGTTTTAATAATTGGTTTTAAGTCTTGGCTTTGCACCTTCAGATATCTTGGTAGAAATCTCTCTCATATATATATATATATATATATATATATAATGAATGTGAACAGTTCATAGGTACACAATGTTTAAGGGATTTAATATATATTAACTTTTGTGTTAGACCCGCACCTTGCCTCTCGCCTGTAAAGTTTTCTCTGTATTTGAAGGGTAATCAGGTTAGCTGGCGGATCGCGTCCACCCCTCGCCTCTCCGTTCAGTTCAAGAGGGCTGAGGCGCCGTTTCATTACAATCCAGGGACCCCGCTGCTCTGATTGTGAGGGAGCGTTTCATTACAATCCAGGGACCCTGCTGCTCCGATTGTGAGGGAGCGTTTCATTACAATCCAGGGACCCCGCTGCTCTGATTGTGAGGGAGCGTTTCATTACAATCCAGGGACCCCGCTGCTCCGATTGTGAGGGAGCGTTTCATTACAATCCAGGGACCCCGCTGCTCTGATTGTGAGGGAGCGTTTCATTACAATCCAGGGACCCCGCTGCTCCGATTGTGAGGGAGCGTTTCATTACAATCCAGGGACCCCGCTGCTTCGATTGTGAGGGAGCGTTTCATTACAATCCAGGGACCCCGCTGCTCTGATTGTGAGGGAGCGTTTCATTACAATCCAGGGACCCCGCTGCTCCGATTGTGAGGGAGCGTTTCATTACAATCCAGGGACCCCGCTGCTCTGATTGTGAGGGAGCGTTTCATTACAATCCAGGGACCCCGCTGCTCCGATTGTGAGGGAGCGTTTCATTACAATCCAGGGACCCCGCTGCTCCGATTGTGAGGGAGCGTTTCATTACAATCCAGGGACCCCGCTGCTCCGATTGTGAGGGAGCGTTTCATTACAATACAGGGACCCCGCTGCTCCGATTGTGAGGGAGCGTTTCATTACAATCCAGGGACCCTGCTGCTCCGATTGTGAGGGATCGTTTCATGGCTGTTCCTTCTTCCGCGGCAGCACCGTTGTGTGTACACGCTGTTTATGCATCGTGTGTAGCCGTGGCAATGGGTGAACAGCCACAAAATAATATATATATATATATATATATATATATATATATATATATATATATATATATAATTGCATGTCGTTTTTGACAAAAGTTAGCCCCTCAGTGCGTGAAAAGGTGACTGTTATTTTTCTATATAGGTGAGAGTCACTGGAGAGGAGTGACGTTAGCCTATTACGTAACCAATCATAAAATATTAGTTTTTTTTTTTTTTTTTTGGAATTCGTTAGAATCGCTGTGACGTCGCGTGTGTTCGGGGGGGGGGGGGGGGGGGCGTGTC
>NW_026707609.1:85000-112500 GCF_902713425.1 Acipenser ruthenus
TGTGAACGGCGGGGTGCTGGGGAGCGAGGAGCGAGCCCGGCTTCTCTCCAGCAGGTAAGAGGTGCAGGCAGGATGAGTCCCGACGGCAGAGCTGTACTGTACTTTCAACTGCAACAGGACCCCCTTCACCTCCCTTCACCTCCCTCCTCTTCCCGCTCCTCCTCTCCCCCTTCCCCCCCTCCCCCCCTCTTCTCGTCCGTGGCATCATTAACTAATCCAGGTCTAATGGCGTCTAATTAGTTTTTTTTTTTTTTTTACTTTTGTTCTTTTTTTTCTTAAATAATAACGAACGGAAGTCTACGCTCCTCTGTGTTTTAATCGGTTGTGAACTCGGCTGAGGTTTCTCTGTGTCCCGTGTGTCGTTTCAGGATCAGTGAAGGGTACCTCCTCCCCGCCTCCCCCAGCGATCACGAGCTAGCCGTTCCAGTGAGTATCCCCACGCTGCGGGTCCCGGTACAGCCATGGGCACAACGCTGGCTTTGATACACGACTGGGCATCTCCCCTGGTAAAGGCACGGCCGCGTGGTGTGCAGGGGGGGAGTCACACAGTCAGGGGAGCGCAGGGGTCCCCCGAGGGTCTCCCCTGGTAAAGGCATGGCCGTGTGGTGTGCAGGGGGGAGTCGCACAGTCAGGGGAGCGCAGGGGTCCCAGAGGGTCTCCCCTGGTAAAGGCACGGCCGCGTGGTGTGCAGGGGGGAGTCACACAGTCAGGGGAGCGCAGGGGTCCCCGAGGGTCTCCTCTGGTAAAGGCACGGCCGCGTGGTGTGCAGGGGGGAGTCACACAGTCAGGGGGGCGCAGGGGTCTGTATATATATATAAGTGTATATATAAGTTGCTTGGTATTTTGGGGTATATTCAAACACACTGCTTCCCTCTCCACAGGAAGTAAACTGCACCCTGTTCCTATTGGCCGGCTACGCCAAGTATGGGCGGCCCTACGCCTGGATCCGCTCCAATCACGAGCGGCTGGTGAACATCGGTGGTGCTGATTCGCTCGTCAGGGACACACCCATGAAATTGAAGTCTCTCGCTGATTGGAGCACGCAGGGTAATGAATGACAGCTCTGCCTCTTAATACAGCAAACCCCATGTTACAGCTAATTTGAAATCTGCAACTGTTTAAGAGCTGAAAACAATTAAAAAAAGGTTCTAATTAAGCGGGCAGACACAGGGGGTCCCCCCAGGACCGGGGTTGGGAACCCCTGGTTTGAGTGACCCTCTCCCCTCTCCCCTCTCTCAGGTACGCAGGTTTGGGAGGTGGTCAGTGAGTTGGTCACTCTCTGTACCTCCCCTCCTCCTCTCAACCCCTTCTCTCTGGACATGCGCTTCGTCCAGTCCCTCCCGCAGGCCCAGAGGCTCCTCACCTCCGGAGCGCTGGTCAACTTCCTGGAGAGGATCGTCGTCAACGGCAACCCGCAGGAGGCTTATCACAGCAGAGGTGAGGACGACACACAGACACGCAGACAGACAGACACACACACACAGAGACGCACGATAAGGATGAGACCGAGCTCCTATTGGAAGTGACTCTGCAGCAGCAGCAGCAGCTGTTGATGATTCATAATATACCCCCTAGTCTCTTCAAATCACATAATTAATATTATTAATAATAATAATAATAATAATAATAATAGCAGCTTTTTTTTTGTCCCCGCAGTGGTGGAAGATTTGGACAGACTCCATCGCTTTCATGTGCAGACTCTTTGGGACGTCCAGCGATCGAGGGCAGAGGGACAAGCGGACAGAGCCGGCGAAGACCAGCTTGGTCAGCCTTGACCGTTGAGCACTGGGGCTCGCCGGACTCAGAAACGCGAAAGCAGACCGAACGAATTCCGAACGGCTCCCAGGTTGAAATGTCTGTCATCGGACATTGAATTTAAATAAAAAAAAACCCAAAAAAACACACATTTCAATATTCAGACCAGTTAAAAGACCAAGGATTAAAAAAACAGACCCAAGCCCCTCCCACTCCCTGCCAGCCCCTCCCACTCCCTGCCAGCCCCGCCCCCTCCCCTCAGCCCCTCCCACTCCCTGCCAACCCCACCCACTCCCCTCAGCCCCTCCCACTCCCCTCAGCCCCTCCCACTCCCTGCCAACTCCGCCCCCTCCCCAGCCCCTCCCACTCCCCACCGGCCCAGCCCACTCCCCCAGCCCCGCCCACTCCCCATAGCCCCCCTTAGCCCCGCCCCCTCCAATCACTCTAAGTACAGCTTGCATTACCTTGACAAACTAAACCCGCTCCATGAAACAGACGAGGATCACTTCTGAATATAATACTGCATTCCTGCCTATAGCCGTGTTTTTAATGTCATTTAAAAGCCAAAACAACCTTAAATTTGCTCTAATCATAATAATATCACTAATATAGTGAACCTATTTTCATCTGTCAGAAGTTGGTTTATATAATAATAATTTGAAACTGTACTGTGAAGTGACATTTAGTGAGATTTTGACTGTGCTTGCAAACTGTATTACACGAATGTAACAAACAGTCGCTGACAAAATATAAAATGCATGAAAAATATTTAATAAAAAGAAATACAAAAAAATATATATGCACAATTAACAATTTTTACTATTCTAATTAAAAAAAAAAAATGTTAAGCAATTGCTTTTTCTATAGGTAACCAAATGTACAGAACACGTTCCCCTATTTAAAAATGATAACAGGATGTATGGAAACTGCACCGATTACTGAAGACCCAGTCAGCGAACACTGGGAAGCATTCTCGAATTGGAATTTACCATTCTGAATCCAAAACGCGCTGCAGTAACACGCTCCGGACAGCAGGGGGCAGCAGATATACACGCTGTAATGCTTGCAATAATAATTACAACTCAGAACGCTCAGTACGCAATAACACAATTTTAGCCAATGAGGGACATGGAATGTTGGCACGTGGGGGGGGAAACAAACAAAAACAGCAACAAAAAAAAAGGCTAAAACAGATGCATCTCCCAGCCTGAAAATGAACACTAAAAACATTACAATAAAGTCAAACTTATTGACACTGGGGTCAGAACTGGAACACTAAAAACATTGAACTGTTTGGATTTTTTTTTTGGAACAAAGCTAATCTTTCTTTGCATACGAGTCTATAGCCGTGCATTTTCAACTAAAACCTAAAGTGAACTTCTAGTGTGGTAGTGATCTGGATCAACGGACTTCAGTCCAAGTGCAAAGCCAGCTCACAGGAATAACACAGGGCCTGGCCCAGCTCGCGAGAAACTGGGCTCGTTTAACTTCATTTCACCGCGTCTCTCTGCTCCCGGGTCTTTTAAACACGCCGCACGGAAGGGAGCGGTCCGGTCCGCTCGCAGCCTGAAGGAATATCCTGTAGAAAGCGTCCTGAAGGCATCGGATGATTCGAGGGCGTTTGCTAAGCACCGCCCCTCCTTTCACTTCCAGAGCTCGGCACCTCTACGAAATCAACCCACCCTGACCCTAACTCCAACCCCCCAACCCTTAAACTTAACCCTAACCCATTAAGAGTCATCGGATGCCCTCAGGACACTTTGTCATGGATGCTGCAGTCTGGGACAGAGCCTCCTGGTGCAGCGCTGCTGCAAAACACGAGGCAACGTGTCAGTTTCGCGTCTTTTCAACAAAAAAAACAAGACAAAAAAAAAAAACCCACAGCTGCCTGTATTCCAGGAATGTTTGTCCGACTGTTTCCTGGTACAGCACGTCCCTGACCAGCAGCGACGATCCCAGTTCCAAAACGCCCGTCCGTCCGTCGATTGTGAACCTCGTGGCTGGCAGCTCCAGTCCCGTGGCGGAGGAGCGTCCCGCAGTCCCGCAGTCCCAGGTGCGGTCCTGCCTGCTTCCTCCAGCTCAATCCCCCCCGGGGAGCTCCGACCGGCCCCCGCTCCCCCGGCTCACTCCCCCCCAGTCGACCCCCTCTTCACCCTCGCTTTCAAAAGACTCCTGGAGCTGCGAGCCCTCTTCCTCCAGCGACCTGACTTAGAGAGAGAGAGAAGGGAGAGGAATGAGAGACAGCAGAGACAGAGAGAGAGATACAGACAGACAGGCCGTTACAAATGACATTTCAGAAATACCCAAACCTGCCCCCCCCACCTCCCTCGGTTTATGTGGGGACTATCGGGGGGGGGGGGGGGGTCTGGTATAAATCCGCTATAGGTAAAAAGAAGGCAGCGATACACCGAGACGGAAACAAGGGACTCCCGCTGCACAGCGGCTTCAGTTGTTCCTGGTTTTACTATGAGCTTGTTGCCTATACGTTGGGGGCTAATCCAAGCTGGTAGTAAAACCTGGAATGGGTGAAACCGCTATGCAACAGGAGTCTTATTTCCATCCTTGGATTGTGGCTGGATTGTGCTGTGCCTGGAGTCTGTTCAAGCCCTGAGAATAAAGCGGTTTAAGATCCTCACTCACCTCTGTCGAGATTGGCTGGCAGGGTAGAGGCCCGCCCCTCTGGTGGAGGCATGCCTCCGGGTAGCCCCGCCCCCTGGGACTCCTCCCCCTCGTTCGCAGAGCTCTCCTGCCAGTCACTGAGCGCTCTCTGGAAGGACTGAGCCAGGCAGCCCGTCAGCTGTCGAACCCGCTTCTCCTTGCTGCACCAGAACACCCTGCACTGCAGCTGCTGCCCGCCGTGGCTCCTGCAGATATACAGGAAGACGTCGGGTCTCGTGGCTCCTGCCGCACAGCACGCGATGTCCCGCAGGTACGTCTTGGTCAGCTGCCTGCCGGTGGAGATCTCCTTGACTTCCACGTAGCGTGGCCGCACCACCAGCGCGTGGTCCTTGGGCAGCTTCCCCGCTGGCGCCCCCTGCAGGAGACGGCCGATGGCCTCCTCGGCTTGCTCAGCTTGAAGGGAGTAGATCTTCTCCGTGCCCAGGTAGTGCACCTTGAACAGCGGGTCCCCGTGAGACAGGCTCTCGGTCCGGTCGCGGGTGAATCTGCGCCGCAAGGCAGCCGGGGAGTCGCGGAGCGTCCTCATCAGGTGAGCCATGGCTTAGCGGCGGCAGAATCAGAGAGAGAGAAGCTGAGACAGAGAGAGGAACGAGGGTTAGCACAGGGGCGGGGTTTGTTACCTGTATACCACGGGGCTGATCAAGCTGGTAGTGGAACCTGGAACGGGTGAAACTGCTTTGCAATAGGAGTCTTATTTCCATCCCTGAATAGCATTCTGTGCGAATCATTTGACTTAATAATAATAATAATAATAATAATAATAATAATAATAATAATAATAATAATAATTATTATTATTATTATTATTATTATTATTATTATTATTATTAATAATAATAATATTCTTTTGACCACAACCTTAGTTAACAAATCCTACAATGAGATGGAAATAAGACTCCCGTTGCACAGCAGTGTGATCCATTCCCGGTTTCACTAGGAGTTTAATTAAATAATGTAAATTGTATGTAAAAATAATGTGATATCTTGTAACAATTGTAAGTCGCTCTGGATAAGGGCATCTGCTAAGAAATAAATAATAATAATAATAATAATAATAATAAGACACACCTGAGCTTGTTAGCTAGACACACTGGGGCAGATCAAGCTTATAATAAAACCTGGAATGGGTGACACTGCTGTGCAGCAGGAGTCTGGTTCCCAACCCTGTGTGTGTCGGGTTATAGTTGTGCTTTTGAAATCGTTTGGAGCCAGCGAGAGCTGTGGAGAGTCTGAGCCTGTAACAGCCCTGACAGGTTTCAGCAACATGGCACCCTGTGCACAAACAGAGGGATGTGTAGAATATTATATATATATATATATATATATATAAGGTTTCCAGCTCGGATGAAGCACACGCTGCTGCACGTCTCCGAGACTCTCACAGCCGGCTCGGATCCCGAGGGAAGAGGAAAACAACGGAGAGGAAACAACGAGAACATCACAACGCACTCGGAGCCGAGGCCAGAGAGCCAACGGCAGACGCGTCGTCCAAAGAAAATAAATAAACAAAAATGATATATAATCTGAGCATTTGAAAAAGATAAAAACAACAGTGTACCGACAGGTGCGAAATCAAAAATATAAAGGTCACGGAGGTGAGCAGTGATGTAAGCAAGCGCTTATAATATACTGTGTGTGTGTATACAATATATGTGTGTATATATATATATATAAACACACACAGTGGCTGTTTTAGTCTCAACACAGTAGAAATTCCTGTCCTTTTGCAGGTCATTTTAAGTTCAGTAACAGAACTGGCTTTGAGAATTACAGCCACGCAGAATCGCGACGTCAGGGAATGTTACAGGGAGGGGAATGAGACTCCCGTTGCACAGCAGTGTGCCCTACTCCAGGTTTTACTACCAGCTTGATCAGCCCCACAGTGTGCAGAGCAGGCAACACGTCTTTTTAAAACTCCTAGTAAAAACAGGAATGGATCAAACGGCTATGCAAGGGGAGTCTAATTTATTTATGGATTTATTTTTACAGTTGTGGGTTTGTGGGGTAGTTTACCCTCCCCTCTCTCCTCTCTCTGTGTCTCTCTCTCTCTATGTGTGTGTCTCTCTCTGTGTCTATCTATGTGTCTCTCTTTCTCTCTGCGTGTGTGTGTCTATCTCTCTCTGTGTGTGTCTCTCTCTGCGTGTGTGTCTCATCTCTCTCTCTGTCTCTGTGTGTGTGTGTCTCTCTCTGTGTGTGTCTCTCTCTGCGTGTGTGTCTCATCTCTCTCTCTGTCTCTGTGTGTGTGTGTGTGTGTCTCTCTCTGTGTGTGTCTCTCTCTGCGTGTGTGTGTCTCATCTCTATGTCTCTGTGTGTGTGTGTCTCATCTCTCTCTCTCTGTGTGTGTCTCATGTCTCATCTCTCTCTCTGTGTGTGTGTCTCTCTGCGTGTGTGTATCTCATGTCTCATCTCTCTCTCTCTCTGTGTGTGTCTCTGCGTGTGTGTGTCTCATGTCTCATCTCTCTCTCTCTCTGTGTGTGTGTGTCTCTCTGCGTGTGTGTGTCTCATGTCTCATCTCTCTCTGTGTGTGTGTCTCTCTGCGTGTGTGTGTCTCATGTCTCATCTCTCTCTCTCTCTCTGTGTGTGTCTCTCTGCGTGTGTGTGTCTCATGTCTCATCTCTCTCTCTCTCTGTGTGTGTGTCTCTCTGCGTGTGTGTGTCTCATGTCTCATCTCTCTCTCTCTCTCTGTGTGTGTCTCTCTGCGTGTGTGTCTCATGTCTCATCTCTCTCTCTCTCTCTCTCTCTCTCTCTCTCTGTGTGTGTCTCTCTGCGTGTCTCATGTCTCATCTCTCTCTCTCTCTCTCTCTCTCTCTCTCTCTCTCTCTCTTTGTGGCAGGGTGCCAGTTTCGCCTCGTTTCTTTACATGTTAATTCTACACGACCCTCTTCTGGGTCTCAGAGTGGCCGCATTGTCTCCGGCTCGGCTATGCTAAGTGCGTGCTGTGTAATGACGAGTCTATTGTTCGCCGAGAATCGTCTTCCTGTAGAACCCCACTCACCCCCCGCATTGTCCTTCCGAATAACGATTTTTAAAAATCTAATTTAGCTCGCATTAAATTAGCAACTTTTTAAAAAAATGTACTTATTTATTTTTTGCACATGACATTTGAGTTAAACTTTCAGTTTCTATACTTGATCTACCAGAGCAGTAAACACGCTGACCCGTTTAACTCCATAGAGTTCACACACAATACATATTTATATATATATATATATATATATATATATAGTCCTTCAGCTAGATGAAAAGATATTGCATGTATTTCTGTATGCATGCATGTGTTTTAAATGCGTTAAACGACAGCTAACTGTAATCAAACAGTAAAGAAAGCCTCTCACCGTGTTTCTGTGTCAGTGGATACTAGCGCGCTCCCTTCCTTCTCTGCTGACTGACTTTTTTTTCTGAAGTGCGCAACTGGAGATCCAATTAATCTCGGGTCCGCTCGGTTTCACGTCAGCAGGGTCGGTTTGGAGAAATTGAGCGGCTGTCTGGAGCTCGAAACAGGAGCGAAGCGGTTCATTTAAAACCGAACACGCAGAGAGAAGTAGACTGGATACCTGCGTCTGCTCTACGAGAGAGGCGGAGGAAGCCACCTGCACGGCTAACTAAACTACCCCAGTACTGTCTCTATACGCTCGGGGTAGTTTATCTAAACTGCCCCCTGCGTCTGTTATATAATCCGTTCTGTAGCCTTTGTTTGTGGGCGTGGCGTGAGCTTTAAGGAGAGAGAGAGCGCGACAGATAACGTGACCGTGCCGTTCGAATTCTAAAAGGAACGACGCAGGTGTTCTGTTTGTTTCAAGCTTCGCTGATGGATTTCTGTGCAACGCCCATGGAAACAGACTCCGCCCACAGACGGAGCGGCGCTGTGATAGCGATCAAACCCGACCTGCTCAGCGATTCGGAGGAAAAGAGAACTCCCATCGTAACTCTACACCCGGCTGGAAAGGTACACGTGTATAATGTTACACACTGAAATGCATTATTAGTATAAAGGTGCCAAACTGAGAAAGTACCGGGACAAAAAATATATATATATATATATATTTTTAAAAGCTTTTTTTTTTTCATTATTATTTATTTCTTAGCAGGCACCCTTATCCAGGGCGACTTACAATTGTTACAAGATATCACATTATTTTTACATACAATTACCCATTTATACAGTTGGGTTTTTACTGGAGCAATCTCGGTAAAGTACCTTGCTCAAGGGTACAGCAGCAGTGTCCCCCCACCTGGGATTGAACCCACGACCCTCCGGTCCAGAGTCCAGAGCCCCTGACCACTACTCCACACTGCTGTAAACACGTTGCGTTTATCTTCATGCATGAAAAGGGTGGGCACATTATTTCAAAGACTTTAGTTAAAGCTCCTATATAAACAAATATATGAACAAAAAAATACAAACTTTGACATGTAAATAAAATTGGAAAACGGGGGGGGGGGGGGGGTAGTGAATGTAGCGGACCGATAAGAAACACGATGTTCTGCAAACAGTATTTGCATTGTAAATGTCAGAGCAGATAAACCAGCTGGCTCCCTGTTATGACAGCGGAGATGAAGCGTGAGTCTTATTCTTCCCTGTGCTTTACAATGCGTCCCTATGCTTTACCAGACCTCTCTGTGCTTTACAATGCTTCCCTATGCTTTACCAGACCTCTCTGTGCTTTACAATGCTTCCCATGCTTTACCACACCTCTCTGTGCTTTACAATGCTTCCCTATGCTTTACCAGACCTCTCTGTGCTTTACAATGCTTCCCTATGCTTTACCAGACCTCTCTGTGCTTTACAATGCTTCCCTATGCTTTATCAGACCTCTCTGTGCTTTACAATGCTTCCCTATGCTTTACCAGACCTCTCTGTGCTTTACAATGCTTCCCTATGCTTTACCACACCTCTCTGTGCTTTACAATGCTTCCCTGTGCTTTACCAGACCTCTCTGTGCTTTACAATGCTTCCCTATGCTTTACCACACCTCTCTGTGCTTTACAATGCTTCCCTATGCTTTACCAGACCTCTCTGTGCTTTACAATGCTTCCCTATGCTTTACCAGACCTCTCTGTGCTTTACAATGCTTCCCTATGCTTTACCACACCTCTCTGTGCTTTACAATGCTTCCCTATGCTTTACCAGACCTCTCTGTGCTTTACAATGCTTCCCTATGCTTTACCAGACCTCTCTGTGCTTTACAATGCTTCCCTATGCTTTACCACACCTCTCTGTGCTTTACAATGCTTCCCTATGCTTTACCAGACCTCTCTGTGCTTTACAATGCTTCCCTATGCTTTACCAGACCTCTCTGTGCTTTACAATGCTTCCCTATGCTTTACCAGACCTCTCTGTGCTTTACAATGCTTCCCTATGCTTTATCGCACTTTGCTGTGCTTTCACTGTGGGACACTTTTTTTTTAATATAAGGGTGTGTTTACCCCTGTTTTCTGTCATGAAGTCGCTGGAGTGTGTTTACTGTTAGACCTCCATTCTGTGCCGCTGCATTTTGAGATCAGCGAGGGGTGATCATTGTGTTTACACCCGCACTACATCAAATCATTTAAGATGGATGATATAAATAATACAGCACCCGGTCTAGTGCCTGTTTACCTCGGCATCTTTCTTTTTTATCTCCCACTTAACAAAACCCTCGAGGTTTCAAAAGCGGCACGATTTAACAGCAAACCCCAAACAAACTGCCTCTAACGTTTCAGTTTAATCACGAAGCTCGGTGAAATGTTTCGGCTATACTGTATGAAGCGGCGGATAGTCACGACGACAGCACGGGACACATACAACGAGAATAAACGCTCCAAATAAAACTGTAAACAACCTCAATTATTTTTATTTATTTATTTATATAAATGTGTTTTGTTTATCTAGACCACATAAAAAAAACACCATTTCGGGCCCCCGCCCTTGCCTTCTCCTGTCCCCCCACCGGCCCCTATCTCAGCGCAGCGGTCCCGCATAGACCGCTATCTCGCCGGCCGCAGATCTCGGGTCTTGACGGTAAACAAGACCCGGAGCTGCTCCCGCGGGAGCGCGCACTGCACCACGCCCGCGCACACCCAGTCCTGCAGTTCACGTCGCTGCAGCCAACAGACGCACCCAAATACAGCCTTTTCAGGATTTTAAAAACTATCCTGCGGCTTATCGCCTGTCATTCGCTGATTCTTGCATTGCTGCGGTCGTTGCTGTTGTATTTCGTCTTGCAGTTGAAGCGGACGAATCACGCTGCGTTTAACTTAACCGCGTTATATAAATATATCATACTGTAAGGATTGTTAGAGGCGGGGTGTTGATTCAGCGATGACTTGCTGCAACAGCAGAGAGAGAGAGAGGGAGAGAGAGAGAGAGAGAGAGAGAGAGAGAGATGAGAGAGAGCGAGAGAGAGAGAGAGAGAGAGAGAGAGAGATGAGAGAGAGATGAGAGAGAGCGAGATGAGAGAGAGAGAGAGAGAGAGAGAGAGAGAGACAAGAATGGAACTTCTGATGTCAAGAATAGAATTTCTGATGTCAAGAATGGAACTTCTGATGTCAAGAATGGAACTTCTGATGTCAAGAATGGAACTTCTGATGTCAAGAATAGAATTTCTGATGTCAAGAATGGAACTTCTGATGTCAAGAATGGAACTTCTGATGTCAAGAATAGAATTTCTGATGTCAAGAATGGAACTTCTGATGTCAAGAATGGAACTTCTGATGTCAAGAATAGAATTTCTGATGTCAAGAATAGAATTTCTGATGTCAACAATATAATTTTTTGATGTCAAGAACAGTACCTTTTACCAGATTTATGGATATCTAAAATACAATTGATATATATATATACACACACAAAAAAAATAAAATAAAATACATATACATAAAACTGTAGTGTACAAAATTGAAGGAATATGAAAGAAAAAGGTTTTTAAAACACAAAAAGTTTAAAAAAATTAATAAATCTTTTATTTTCAGGATGTTTCGGGCAAAAGCCCTTCAGCTGTTTAAACTTTTTGAGAACATCTTTTAAAAAACTTTTTTTCATATATATATATAGATATATATAATGCGGATTTAAATGTCAGTGTAAAAGGATCTGCCCTATGAAACCGGACAGGGTAACACGCTGCCCATGTCAAAAACACAATTTCCTTTATCCAATTAAGGTAAATAAATAACGGTTTTTGAGATTGGTCGCTGTTGAATCAGCCGACGCTGACAAAGAAGTTTTATTTAAACTTTTCGGCCTCTTACGTCATCGTCGAGTAATTTCCTTCCTGCTGAAGTCTCTGCCGTCTAGACCAAGTCAATAGAGTCATCTAACATTAACCCGTGAAGTGCCACTGTCCTCATTAACCCGTGAAGTGCCACTGTCCTCATTAACCCGTGAAGTGCCACTGTCCTCACGGTACGCTGTCATTTTTTGAATGGTTGTATAAGTGATTTATAATGTATCGAATTATATATTAATTTCTTAGCAGACGCCCTTATCCAGGGCGACTTACAATTGTTACACGATATCACATTATTTTTACATACAATTACCCATTTATACAGTTGGGTTTTTACTGGAGCAATCTAGGTAAAGTACCTTGCTCAAGGGTACAGCAGCAGTGTCCCCCACCTGGGATTGAACCCACGACCCTCCGGTCAAGAGTCCAGAGCCCTAACCACTCCTCCACACTGCTGCCCTATATACACACACAGCTTGCTTTCCGATTTTAATAATAATAATAATAATAATAATAATAATAATAATAATAATAATAATAATAATAATAATAATTTGGCACTGAATGGGTTAATAGCGTGGGTTATTCTGCCGCTCCAGTGACCGGCGCTGGTTGGCACTGTGGACAGAGCTGGTACTACACCCTGTTTTTGATCTTCAAGTTGAATACACGAGTCCGAGCAAGCGAATAAATAAATACATTCTGGAAAAAAAAGGCTTTATTTATTAATAAGAGTTTCTGTTTGGGAGTTTTATTGAACCACGTATCGTCTGGAGAACCTTCAGTGGTTCGGAACACAAGAACGGCTCTAGAACCTTTAGCCTAGAACTCCAGCAGCAGGAACCGCGTCTTTCCCATTATAATTCATGCTGTTGTGTTTAATTTCGGATCGAGAAAGTCAATATAACACTACCCCTTTATATCAGGGGAACACCGAGTGTCGACTCTTGACCGGAGGGTCGTGGGTTCAATCCCAGGTGGGGGACACTGCTGCTGTACCCTTGAGCAAGGTACTTTACCTAGATTGCTCCAGTAAAAACCCAACTGTATAAATGGGTAATTGTATGTAAAAATAATGTGATATCTTGTAACAATTGTAAGTCGCCCTGGATAAGGGCGTCTGCTAAGATATATATATATATATATATATATATATATATATATATATATATATATATATATATATATATATATATATATATATATATATATATATATATAACCAAATTTATTTTAAGTTTGGACTATTTATAATTCCTGTGTAATAAAACAACACTAACACGATTATAATAAATACATATTAATACAAACATAGACTAGAATAGTCACATAATGGTCACACGAGAGCATTAAACGCATTGACAGCCACTGGTCACCATGAACTGCGGTTAAGTGTCACGCCAGCACATGCAAACGGACTGGGAGAGCACCGCTGCGCTCAACGGAGAGTTTGAAGTCAGTGCTCGGCTGCGGTCTGGTCTCGCAGAGCACCGCTGCGCTCAACGGAGAGTTTGAAGCCAGTGCTCGGCTGCGGTCTGGTCTCGCAGAGCACCGCTGCGCTCAATGGAGAGTTTGAAGCCCGTGCTCGGCTGCGGTCTGGTCTCGCAGAGCACCGCTGCGCTCAATGGAGAGTTTGAAGTCAGTGCTCGGCTGCGGTCTGGTCTCGCAGAGCACCGCTGCGCTCAATGGAGAGTTTGAAGCCCGTGCTCGGCTGCGGTCTGGTCTCGCAGAGCACCGCTGCGCTCAATGCAGAGTTTGAAGTCAGTGCTCGGCTGCGGTCTGGTCTCGCAGAGCACCGCTGCGCTCAATGGAGAGTTTGAAGCCCGTGCTCGGCTGCGGTCTGGTCTCGCAGAGCACCGCTGCGCTCAACGGAGAGTTTGAAGTCAGTGCTCGGCTGCGGTCTGGTCTCGCAGAGCACCGCTGCGCTCAACGGAGAGTTTGAAGTCAGTGCTCGGCTGCGGTCTGGTCTCGCAGAGCACCGCTGCGCTCAATGGAGAGTTTGAAGCCCGTGCTCGGCTGCGGTCTGGTCTCGCAGAGCACCGCTGCGCTCAACGGAGAGTTTGAAGTCAGTGCTCGGCTGCGGTCTGGTCTCGCAGAGCACCGCTGCGCTCAATGGAGAGTTTGAAGCCAGTGCTCGGCTGCGGTCTGGTCTCGCAGAGCACCGCTGCGCTCAATGCAGAGTTTGAAGTCAGTATCGAAGTGCAATAATCACACGATGTCTTCACTCACCTTTACAGTGTGAACCGCGGGGCTCCAGACGGCTAGAAGGAGTTTCGCTGAACGGCTCGCATTAATGTAACGGGAAGGAAGGAGCGAGTGAGAGTGAAGTGAGAGGGGAGGGATGGGGAGAGAGAGGGAGGGGGGAGAGGGAGAGGGAGAGGGAGAGGGAGAGGGAGGGGGGGGGGGGGGGGGAGAGGGAGTGAGGGGACTTAACGTGTTTTAACTCTTTCCGTGCATCAAAAAGATTGATGAGTGAAAGTAGTTAATGTTTTTATAATAATAATAATAATAATAATAATAATAATAATAATACATCATTATGATTTATTTTTAATTTGTGAAAGATGCGGGATAACGCCCCTTACAAACAAATCATTGTTCCTTTACAAACATATTTAGAAATACTAAAATACTACCAGAAACTCAATGAATTAAATGACAGACACGTTTCGACTAGAAGTCTCTGTCAGTGATGTCTTCATCAAATATAACATAGTATACTGTACACTGTGTTATTGCGTTTGTGTGAGTGTGTGTGTGTGCGTGTGAGTGAGAGAGAGAGAGAGAGAGAGAGTGTGTGTGTGTGTGAGTGTGTTTGTGTGAGTGTGTGAGAGTGTGTTTGTGTGTGTGAGTGAGAGTGTGTTTGTGTGAGTGGCTGTGTGTGTGTGTCTGTGTGTGTGAGAGTGTGTTTGTGTGAGTGTGTTTGTGTGTGTGAGTGAGAGTGTGTTTGTGTGAGTGGCTGTGTGTGTGTGTCTGTGTGTGTGAGAGTGTGTTTGTGTGAGTGTGTTTGTGTGAGTGTGTGTGAGTGTGTTTGTGTGAGTGGCTGTGTGTGTGTGTCTGTGTGTGTGAGAGTGTGTTTGTGTGAGTGGCGGTGTGTGTGTGTGTGTGTTTGTGTGTGTGTTTGTGTGTGTGAGTGTGTTTGTGTGTGTGAGTGTGTTTGTGTGAGTGGCTGTGTGTGTGTGTCTGTGTGTGTGAGAGTGTGTTTGTGTGTGTGAGTGTGTTTGTGTGAGTGGCGGTGTGTGTGTGTGTGTGTCTCTGTGTGTGAGTGTGAGTAGTAATATTACTATAGCTTATGTCAAAAGGCTAATTTATGACCCTTTTGACCTTTTTTTGACCTTATAGGTATGAATTTATGAATATATAATGAGGGGCATGGATTTATGAATTTATGAATATATAATGAGGGTATGGATTTATGAATTTATGAATATATAATGAGGGGCGGGGATTTTATATAGACATTTGGAATATGGGTAATGATATATATATATATATATATATATATATATATATATATATAAAACAGCCCTGTGTATTTAATAAGTGCTTATAAACATTAAATATTTATAAATGTAAAAGAGTATGAAAATAAAATAATTACTGTTGGGAGGATTCGAACCCACACGGACAATTAAGTCCATTGCCTTAACCACTCGGCCACAACAGTTTTTTCTTAAAATATTAATAAATAAAAATAAGTATTAAGCTTACCATGGGTTTCAGAGAATCAAGGTGGTTAGGTGTTTGAGCAAAAGGTTGAAATGATCGAGACTATGAAGGGTTTTTGTTTTTTTGTTTTTTTTTAAAGGGGCATGTCTGGGCATGTATTTCAGACCTTATAAAAAGGAGGAAAATATTTTGCCAACTTATTAGAGTGGTACACCAGATGGCTCATACCTTTGTTAGTGGCTGCTCAGAGAAAGTGGATCTTGAGGATCGGGAAATGTCTGAACTTATAAAAGCTTTTAAAAAAATGCACATTAGCCCCTCCACAGATGCAAAAGAAACCACGGCTTGTAAAAAAGTTTCAAGAGAGAGTCCAAGCATGGGGCCTTCAAGCATTCTTCCCAAGGATCGTCTGTGTACTGTACAATCTCCTCTGTGGCCTGAACTGAAAACAAACATCAATGAGAGAGAGAGGGGTGGATGTAATAGGGTAACTCTGAAAACGCCCACAGGGGCGGCGCCTCTAGGACCACCCATTCAAGGATCTCTGATAGGTCATCTCAAAGGATCCCCCGCGGTGCCTGAGGCGTCAACACCCTCATAGGCCGAAAACTAATCTTGGGGAGCATACTAAAGGGGCTCCCCACATGTCCTTTTGATTGAAGGAGTCTGACACCATGGCTTCTGCAAACTTTAGATACTTCTCTGAAAATGCCGTTCTTGAACCGTGCGATCTTGAGATGGATTGGACCAGTGAAGAAATGACACAGCTTATAAAAGACTTTGAAAATGTCCCGCTCCTCAATCCTGCAGAGTCTGACGACGTTGACGGGGGCCTAGGCATCTCTTTTGAAAAAGTATTAAAGATCTCTATGGGTCTCGTGGCTTCTCTATTGGAAGTGATCATTGACCGTGATATGGTAAAAAATTGCCGTGGTTGTGAAATTGACCACCCGAGCCAACTGAGACACAGCTGCCTTTTTGAAGCGGCCCCCAATTATTTTGATCAACATTTTGAAGAAATACTAGAAAAAATACACGTCCCGTGGCTGAAGCTTCTGATAGCTAAAGCTCTAGCGTGTTTCAATTTTCATCCGTCTTTAACAAAACTTCAGAAACTGGTGGAAGATATTTTAACAGAGCTAAGACCAGAACACAGCATTAGACGTAAACTGATTCATCTACAAGAAACCCTGGATGACAAGACCCGAGACATTGTTAACAAAATTACCAAAGCTTTCTACCATCGCAGTTTTACTAACCCGCGCGCGCCATTAGCATATTACGGGGCCTGTGACTTTGAAAATGGGGAACGTCCAGACTCCAGCAAAACTGAGGAAAACCATGGAGGGGCTGTTGTTTGAGTTATTAGCTGAGAAAGTGGCTTGCAAGAGACTCTTTCAAAACCTGATCCCCGTAAATGTAAAAATGTTTAGCAATTTAAAAAGTGTAACTGATTTAATCCGTAAAGATATTGATACTAAAGAATGGTCAGAGTTGGTAATTACCCATATAAAACACTGTAAACCCTTAAATGCATTTTTAATGAATATATTACCTGTAATGTTTGATGAAATAGAAGATTGCAAATGTACACATATCCTTGTTTTGTATGCTTATGTGACTGATGTATGTTTTTATAACATGGCCAGGTTTTTAAGAGATGAAGATATATCAATAGTTGTGCAAAATGTCGTGGATTATTTAGTGACTAATCATGAATGTTTGTGTAAAAACTTTATAGCTCTTCTAAAATGTCCTAATCTTCTTGATAAACTGTGAATAAAACTTTTGAACGTCCCACATGTCTCTGAAGTGTTATGATAACCTTTGAATAAAAACTTTTTGAAAGTCATATTGTTCTCAGTTGTGTTATTTTGGTTAAAGATGACACACCAGCGTATGAAAAAAATATACTACGATCCCTCAAATCCTGGAGGTTTAGGGGGTTTACAGACTCTTCAAAGAGCTCTGAGGTCTGATGGACCTAAAGTCTCTGAGAGGGTCGTAACTGACTTTTTATCAGAGCAAGACTCATATACGTTGCATAAGCCCTCTAAAATAACTTTTAAAAGAAACACGGTATTTGTATCTAATATCGACACACAGTGGCAAGCTGATTTAGTGGATATGTCTAGCTTGTCAAAAGAAAATGGAGGTTATAAGTACATGTTAACATGTATAGATATCTTATCCAAATATGCATGGGTCTTACCATTGAAAAATAAGTCATCTAAGGCGGTGACAGAGGCGTTCAAGAGGATCATCGGCGCTGGTAGGAAACCTAAAAAACTACAAACTGATAAAGGGGCCGAATTTCTAAACAAAGCATTTCAGAACATGCTAAAAAAACATAATATTCTACACTTTACCACGGGGAATGAACTAAAAGCATCTATTGTTGAGAGATACAACAGGACTCTTAAAACAAGAATGTGGAAATATTTCACCGCTTTTAACACGCATAAGTATATGGATAAACTACAAGAAATGGTACATGCATATAACAACTCCTTCCACCGTAGTATTCAAATGAAACCTTCAGAAGTTAATGAAGATAATTCATTTAAAGTGTTTAAAACTTTATACTCTAAGAAGAAAAGCCCTAAACATATAAAGTTTAAGTTTGCCGTCGGTGACAGCGTAAGAATTTCAAAGTTAAGAGCTCCCTTTATAAAAGGCTATGAACAGACGTTTACATCAGAGATTTTTACTATAACAGAATGTATACCAAGATTTCCACCGGTGTATAAACTATGTGATTATGATGGAGAGCCTATAATGGGCACATTTTATGAACCAGAATTACAGAAAATAAATGTTAAGACTGATAGGCTGTTTAGGATAGAGAAGATAGTTGCCGAGAAAAAGGAAAATGGTAAAAAGTCTTATCTCATAAAATGGGCCGGTTGGCCTGAAAAATTTAACAGTTGGGTCGCAGAGCAGCAGGTGGTGGATCTAAAGAGTTAACAAGTACAGAGTGTATTTAATTACACTTAAAACATTATTCAAGATGTCTCAAGACTCTTTTTATGTAACTCTGCCTAGTAATGCTTCACAGGAGGTTTTCCCTAAAAATGCAATATCAAATTTTACTATCAAATTGGTTAAAACATTGAATCTACCGGGAAAATGGGAAGTTTGCTTAGCAGAGATTCAATATCCCCATACCTGGGATAATATTAGCCTTAAAGACAGCACTTTTATTACCAATGATATAGAAAATGCAATAAAACGTGAATATACTATACCAGAAGGATATTATGAGACCCTTCAGGATGTAATAGCGACCATGAACGATGTCCTGCTCGGAAAAGGACTAGATCAGAAAGGTGACAAGGCTCCCGATGAACAAAATAATAATGATTTGAAATTATTCTATAAACCTATAGAAAGACGAATTTATATAAAAAGTACTAAACCGTATATGCTTTTTACCAAAGAACACCTCGGACAAATGTTGGGATTTCGTGAGACTATAAAGGGTGAAACTATTAGCCTATTAGGTCCTATTGAGGCTAAAGTGTATTCTGCTTATTTGAGGACCAACTACCCAGCTGACATCAGAGTGGGCTTTTATACCCTGTATGTCTATACTGATATCATTACACATCAAGCCGTTGGAGATAGTTACGTGCCTCTTCTAAGATGTGTTCCTATTAAAGGCAAAAACAACGATATAATCACGGTAACTTACGACAGACCTCATTATGTGCCACTCAGCAAGACCACCTTTGACACGTTAACTATACAAATTAAGACGGACCAAAACAAGTTAGTGCCATTCCGTTTTGGGAAGGTTGTAGTGAAGTTGCATTTCCGACCTGTAAAGCCTCTTTTTTACACATAATTGAAAATGGGCCCTAATGGATATGTCAATCCTTATATTAATTATTACAAAAATCAGGCTGGTAATGGATTGCCAGGATTTTCTGGAGCTCCAGTAATGTATGGGGCGGGTATAGGGGGTATTTTTAGAAGTCTTTTCAGAAAAGCTTTACCGTTACTTAGAAGGGGTTTTGAAATAGTTAAACCTCATTTTAAATCAGCAGCTAAAAATATTGTTAGTGACGTGGTGTCAAATGTCCTAACAAGTCATAACCCTCATAGCCATAACAAGAGCCAGTCAGGTGAGGGCTTGATGGTGATGTCCCGAGGATACAAGAGAAAACGTAGCAAACCCCCAGGATCTCGCTATCATCCACACAAAAAGGCTAAACCAGCTACATTGAGGTCATTTAGTACCGGTAAACGGAGAAGGAGTAAGAAACCAAAGACTCCCAGAACAGCGAAAAAGAGAAACATCTTTTAAATCATGACGCTGGTACATCATATGTCTCAAGAATGTGTGAAATCAGAATTGGATCTGTTTACTATACCTTATACCCAGACAAGTATTGAAAAAAACCTTTATGTGGAAATTCCCCCCCTGGCTGCCTTGTCTGACACGGGCCCCCTCGAATTTTACATAGCGGGAAATGGGGAAGATTATCTTGATTTGAATAATACTCTTTTAAGACTTTCATGCAAAATTACTAGGGCTGATGGCTCAGATTTAGTTGGAGGTAGTATAGTCGGTATTATCAATTACCCTGTAGCTACCATGTTTTCACAAGTGGATGTAACTTTAGGAAATCGCTTAATCAGTCAAAGCAGTAATACTTATCCTTACAGAAGCATTATAGAAGCAATGCTAAACTTTAGTAAGGACACTCTAGAATCACAGTTCACTGCCGGCTTGTTTTACAAAGATACCCCAGGACATATGGATGAGACTGATCCTGCAGGGGCTAATGAAGGTTTAGTTAAACGGCATGCGTTTACCAGAATGAGTCATACTGTTGAACTTTTAGGACCTCTGCATGCGGATATATTTTTTCAAGAGAAACTCATGCTGAATGGGATTGACCTGAAAATTAAAATGGTGAGGGCCAATGACACTTTCTGTTTAATGTCTGATGCTGCAGAAGAGTTCAAACTTAAAATTTTAGAAGCATCTCTCTATATTAAAAAAGTAAAAGTGTCCCCTGAGGTCAGAATTGCCCAAGCTCAGGCCTTGATGACCTCTAATGCCCGATATCCTATTGATAGAGTGTCTATGAAAGTTTTTAGCATTCCTAGAGGGAGTAGGGTCTGTAATCAGGAGAATTTGTTTCTGGGGCAGTTACCAAAGTTTGTGGTTATTGGTTTAACAGATAATGATGCATTTAGTGGTTCCTACGCTAAAAACCCATTTAACTTTAAACACTTTGCTGGGAACTTTATAGCTATGTACGTCGATGGTGAACAAGTCCCCTCAAAACCTTTACAACCCCACTATACAGCAAGACACAACCCAGTCAGGGAATATTACAGTCTAATACAGGCCACAGGTAGACATCTCAAAGACAAACCGCTGATAATTGATAGGTCAGACTTTATTAGAGGCTATACGCTCTATGCATTTGATTTGACCCCTGATCAAGAATGTGGAGATCATTTTTCCTTAGTGAAAAATGGTAATATGCGCCTTGAAATGCGTTTTGCCAATGCTCTGCCAGAGACGGTGAATATGATTGTATATGCTGTTTTTGAGAACGTGATTGAGGTTTCCCACCAAAGAGCTGTTCTCTTTGATTACTGAAAAGTTTGATACAACATTGATCCTTTTAAAATGAATACCACTCAGCTTACAGCTCTGCTAACCAGCAACCCATTGACTGCAAAGTATTTTTACGGGGTTCTAGCTAGTGATCAACTACCTAAAGGAAAAATAAAAAAATTGCCTGCAATACTCATTGTCAACACGGACCCCCAGAATTATCCGGGAGAACACTGGCTAGGGATTTATCTAAAAGAAGAGGGACAGGGAGAGTTTTTTGATTCTTACGGTAACCCCCCAGATTTTATTTATTTTCCTAAGACTATCTCAAACTTTTTAGACAACAACGTCAAACAAACAGTGTACAATAATCATCCTCTACAAGGTCTTATGACCACGACATGCGGCCATCACTGTGTTTTCTTTGTACATCATCGATCCAAAGGACTTACTTACCCTGAGGTTATGGCTCTCTACAGCTCTGATTTAAACAAAAATGATCTGATGGTGTCCCAATTTATACATTGTATGTCTAGCCCTAAAAAACAGAATTGTATAAATATATTTTCATGCGTGCAGTGTGTCAAGACTCATCATGATTTTAAAAAATGTTATGAATGTTAATCTTCAAAAAAAAAAAACAAAAAAAAAAAACTTATGACAATGTAAATGGTGAATAAATATTTTTATTGCTGTAAATATATCAGACATTGTTTATATAACATATGCATGAATATACAACAAAATGTATCAGACAATGTTTACACAACATATGCATGAATATACAACAAAATGTACAAATATGTAAACTCAATAAAAACAGTAACATCTTAATAACTTTCCCATAACTGCTGTCTTTTTTTCTGCTTCTTTTGCATGGGAGTCTCTAAGGGTCGTTTTTTATAAGCTTCTATGAGTTGTCGTGTTTGAGAATTAGGTACTGTAGAATAGGGGACATTTATTACAGACAAACCTTTGATGAATTCGGACCATCCTACAGGCAACCTATGTTCAGGGATATGGGTATGCCCCGTTGCAGCCCTGATTAAATCAACCATATGCGACCCTCTAATGTTCTTGCCCCTAAGAATGAATTCCCCTTGATCATTCCATGAGGTAACCAAAGCATTCTGAGACATAGCGTTTAAAATAAAATTAGCATTTTTCTTAGATCTGGAGGGCACACTACTCATAACAGCAGTCACTATCTTAGATTCAGGTTCTGCTGCCGGTTGGTCCGTTTCCTCAGAGGGGGGTGTAATTAATGTAAGGGTATTAAACTCTTTTTCACTCTGTTTAAGCAGGGTTAGATATCTCTGTAAGGAGTTGGTGTATAGCTTAACTTTCTCATGGTCACTGATGTCGCTTCTAAGTAGAATGCTTTTCATTTCAGAGTCAAGTCGGCTTTCAACTGCTTTTTTAATAGGCTCGGGGTTTTGGGGCTCAGGCTGTCGAAGTCTATCAAGTTGATGCTGGGGTATCAGAAACATTTTCTGGGAGTGAGTCATTATTACAAATTAACTTTGATGCGATAAGAGTCCTGATAAAAAAGGCAATGCAATCCTTATTAAAGCTCCGATAAAACCACCACTCTGATTCACAGTTTTTTTCTTCTTTTTAATTGAATGCTTCTTATTGCATAGGCTCTTTATAACACGTCGCTGCTTTTTGAGAGTGTTTAACTGACTCGAAGTTAAGGGGATGTGACCCTTTAAGGCATTTAAGGCAATTTCCCCAATCGATTTGATAAAATCGTCTGAGGCGTTTCGTAAAATTGCTCTTCTCTGATGAGCAGAGCTATGAACTATGCTCTTTAAGAGATGGAGGTTACGTTTTATTCTAGCCGACATGCTGAGCTGTTGCATAGCCTAGATAAATAAAAGTTTTAGAGCAATAACCGGCCGTTTATAGGTGTTTTGATTTGGTATTTCTCAGGATGTACGCAACAGGCCAATCAGGAGTAAATAAACCAGTTCTTAGACGAAATGCTTCAGGGGTTTGGGCCTTTAAGTCTATTAAAAGATAACCATAGGGTTTTTTTGTCGCATCTTCAAACGCTTCTAAGAAAAACTTGGAGTTCCCGGGGTACATCTGACGGGCTAGTGTGTTGATTTGAAGTTTATCTCGAGGGTTTTTAAACAGAATAATGTAATTGGCATTCAAGTTTATTGTGCGGCTCATTTTTCCTTGAAAAAAAAAATTTTGAACCAAATACAGTACGCATAAATTCCTATGATGAACGTATTTTGTAAAAGCTTTCTGTATTTCATCATTTTCGCTAGCTGCTTCCATCAAGTCATCTATAATGAGTAAATTGATTTTGTTAGGAGGCATTAAATTATCATCGGTTAATGAATCTGGTATGCCTTCAATAAATTTGATATTTTTAAATTTAAGTGACAATTCATTGTATATTCCCTGCCAGCAACTATAACTCCAAATGATATTCTCAGGGGGTTTGGAAAAGATCTGTTGAGAGTTTTCTAAAAGCTGCTTCACAAAATAACTTTTCCCTGAATTGGAGGGTCCCGATATTATAGCTGCAAAAGGCACAGATAGTCTAATATCAAAACCTTCTTCAGTACCCATAAGGAATCGATGTGAAATCAGAACGCAAGACTCGCTTATTGTAGACTATTTGAAAGGTTTTCTGGAGTGGTTTGTTTTCCAATTGAAATTCTTTTTTATTGCGGCAAATCTGGGAGCCTCGAATCATGATATGTTCTGCAGGGGTGTTTCTATCATGATTCACAAAGTTTTGTACAAGGTCTTTTAATGAAGCGATGTTAATTAATTTGGAATTCTCATAGTTTAGGGTAATCCCCTTTACTTTGAGACATGTTTTTCCGTTGTTTGTGACGTACCCATATGTTTTAGGGCCCCCTGACACAAACTCTGTAATGTGTTCCCCCGGCTTCAACTCGCTAGTTAAATCACCAAGATAATCACCTAGTTTGGGACGCCAAGCCTGGGGCCTGCTGACAAAGATTACAGAGTCTGTATCATGATACAGACATCGACCCTGCAAACGATCCAAGAGGTTATAGAGCTCTAGCCGGGCGTAAGCGGTAGTAAATGCCGCTATGAATACGTTTACATTACCTGTGGGAGTATAGGTATCAGAAGCGTAACGCCACTGAACCTGAGCCACAGTATCACTTACAAAACAAAAATGCGAAACCTGATATCTTTTTGAAAAGAGATAATGGAAAAACTGGTCAGGATCCTTTACCAAGCTTGTAGAGAGCTGGTTAGTTCTCTGTGCTAGTTTTCCCCACAAACTATTGAGGCATAGTTTGGAGATTTGTCTTTTAGCAGGGTTAACATTAATGTTTTGAGGATCTAATTGAACCCCCTCTTTCTGAAAATATTCCGCAATATAACGCTCTTTACGCTCCTCATCGGTACAATGAGCAGGGTATCCTGAACTTTCCTGTTTCCCCTTGAGATGACTATTAATGTAACCTGTAAAGAGAGTGTCAGATTTCTGAGGAAAATGCCACACTTCATGTATTTTAGACACTTTGTAACCTTTCTCAAGAGCTTTAACTACCTCTACACTACACCATGTCCCGGTCAAGGCTCTTTCTCCAGAGGTATGATTACATACCCCCGTCTGGTTTAGTGTTTCTGCGCATGAACGGCAGAGGGTAAACATTAATTTACCACAGATGCGGGCAGGCAGTACAGGGAAATAAAGACCCCTAGGAGGCAGAACAGTTAATTTGAACAATCCAAAGTACTGGCTCAAGTCTTGAAAATTATGGTAAATTACAGTAGGATGGTCTACGGGATACACTTTTGTTTTGTTAACAAACGGATACAAACTAGTGAAATCAAAGTATTCCACCCTTTCATTTTCTTGGGCCACATAATGTAATGTAATGGCATTTGTACGTCCCCCAAACAGAGCCTCGCGTGGATTTATGCGTTCTGGAAAATCAGAACGAATCAGAAATTCGTGAACTTTAGGTTGTTTTTTCAGGGTGTTCCATTCATGTTCCCAAATAACTCTGACTTCCACCCCGTAAACCTTTTGCAATGTTTCAATCTTTTCATCAAAGTGATGATGCATCGTACCACACGATACTTTGCTTAAGGGGTTTACATCGGCCGAATCATAGCACAAGGGACAACCATGAAAAAAACACCCTGCAAATTCAAAAGCCGTACGCTTACCATTAATCACAGCATAACCGTCCAAGAAAAAGGGGCCTATTTTAAGCTCTCCGTAGTTTAAAGCGTGTTGAATGAAAACATTTTCAGTTTCTGCTACATACATTAACCATTGTATCGAGGCATTTGAAAAGCTTTTTTGCTGCTCACTGTAATTGTCGGGAGGAATGATCGCTATTGTGTCTTTAGGCATGAATTTACTTCTATACATAGCCATGCACAGTGAAGCAATGGTGGTACATTGGAAGGGGTCTATCTGCCCTATTGCATAAACCTCAGTCCGGAATTTGATACAGGCCTCTTTCAAAATTTCAACATCATTTTTGCAGTAGAATGCCATTTCGTCTCTGAAATTAAAAACACCCATCTTAATCGAATCATACCATTTGTAAAAGTCATCACGATCTTTAGACATCATTTGCTGAACACCATAGTAAATGGGTTCAGGAAATGGCCCCACATAATTCTGGTTTTCAACAGTATTGAAAAAATGAGGAAAATATCCTTTTTTGGCTTCAAATCCCATAGCAGCAGGCAGGGCACTTAACTTCATGGGCAAAAAGTTAAAGGAATCAATGTACCGCATTTTAAAAGCTTCGTCTGTAAAACACATCAACTTGCTACCCTGAGCTATGATATTTGGGTTAATTCCGTTGGATACTAAATAATTCATCAGTAAATAACTGTCATAAGACTTTGCATTGTGTGCCAAGAAAGTATATCCTGCATAACAAGGTCTACGATACCGCTCAAAAAACTTTTTCACACATTCCTCGCCCTCCCAATACCATGATTCACCACCCATGTGCATGCAGTACAAATAATTAGGAATGTGTACGCCAGCTTCCTGACGACATTCAAAATCATAAAACACATATTTGTCTGTGGGTTCCTTAGGTTTAAGCATTTGAATGAAGCATTTATGATCACTGTGAGGTAACAACACGGCTTTACATAGCTTACAGTAAGGAGTAAGACATTTGTGAGTCTGTGGCTTTGTAGGGTCACATTTATAGAGAGAATAACACCTTGTACAAAGTTTTAAAAGGTCACACATAGAAACCTGTTTTTCACTGTTGGCTTTATCTCTGAGAATCTTATGCTTATCATAACAGAGCTGTGATCGACAATAACGATTGCAGTCGTTACATTTTACCTTTACAGAGGACTCGCTGTTACAGGCTGGGGAAAAACACACATTACAGTGTCCTTCACAGCGATGTCCAGATCGATTACTGTAGGCGGTGTAACAGTAATTACACAGATAAGCTGCACCCAGAAAACCTTTCAAGTTAACAATACCATAGAAATGATTCTCATGAAGAAACAGAAATACAGTTTTGTTTTTTGCTCGAGTATCTGTTTGGTGATTCAGGAACACATCCTTTTGAGGACATCTGTACCAGACCACAATTTTAACATCTAAGGCCTGTTCAAATTTATCTATGTCTACAAACGACACCATTTGATGTTCACTTAATCCCACACTCTGTTGAAGTTTTAAAGCCTCAGCCATACACATTTCATAAGCCCCTCTGAATTCTGGAAATATCAAGCTCAGTACGCTGTAGGCAAAGCATAATTGATTGTCTCTGTTGTAACATATAATCAGATGCTTGGCTTTTTTTCTAATAAGCTCACTTTTCATTAAGGTCTGCAAACATCTCCTTACACCACCTCCTTCTGGGCACCTAATAACCTGCACAATCAACATTAAAGAGTCATCAGCCAAAATTTCACTATGACTTTGAAGGAGAGCTTCAATCTGACTGAGAAAATCATCTAGACTTAAATTGGCTCCACTCATTTTTACATACACTGGTATATCTAAGGATCCCGCTCGTAATTCAAGTTGGACAACGTCTGAGGGTCTTAGCGTTCTAGAAACCTCACTCAACATATTCTCTAACGTTTCATGTAACACCGTAAAAACTTCAGCGTAGGAATCCAAGTCATACAGATGTGTAAAGTTAAGAGGTTGCTTCAATTCGAAATTGTTAAACATAGGTCTATGTATACGCTGTACACCTTCCCCACCAATTCTATCACCGGCACTATCTCTATGGGGGGCCTGTAAACCTGAAGGACCTGCCACTTGATCATCATGTAATACACCACCCCCCAGGACTTTTATGCTAAAAGAATCATCACGGTAAGCCCCGTCGTTCAAACCTCCCCCTATTTGTTTTTCCACATCAACTACACTCTCTAGAGTATCATGATTCTCTCTATACATTTCATGCAGAAGCTTATCCAAAGAGTCAAAATTGATCTGAGTCAATTTAGCATCATTAACAAACACACGGCACTGGGAGTTATTGCTGTCTATATTAGTGGAGTTGTCATTTATCGGGGGCCTATCTGGAGAAATTTCATCAATCAGAGCCCTGATTGACGGTAAACTATACGCATTATAATTTATATCATTTAATAGT
>NW_026707609.1:117500-172500 GCF_902713425.1 Acipenser ruthenus
GGGAACTTTAGCAAGGGGTTTCCTATATGAATTGTTGCTGTGTTTGGAGCCCGGTGGAGCGTGAAGCGCTCGCGTAAACTCAAGTCGTGCGTCAGTACAGCTTCGGCGGTTAAACCGCGTATTTGCATGTGGTTTGAGAGACAACAAGGGGCTTGTATTCCCTCAACTGACAGAGTTCCCCCAAAGGACGGCTGGGGCTATTTTAAGCACACTTTCAGGGCTGGTCTGGACAAAGCTGCCGATTGAAATCTCAGCAACAGACTTCCTCCAGCGAAGCCCCCCTCCCTCCCGTCCTGTAGAATAATATTCGAGAGCTCTGTATGCGCTTCTATATATAGCTCCAAGTACAAAGCTCCGTGATATTTCTGATATTTTTTATAGTTTCAAGAATAGCTTAGAAGCGACCCCTGGTTTAAAGTCTAGGCTTGCTTCTGACGTGCAAGGCTCTTGCGTCATGGACATATCGTGCGTGAATCACGTCTGTCTGGAGCCTTTCACGCATGGCGACCTCATATAGGGTCGGAAAAAAAAACACTCTCTTCTAGTCTCTACTGTCCAAAACTATTATTTTCAATTTTTCATGGGTGACGTGGCTAAATAATAAATACAGGGCTGGGGAATAAGACTCCAATCGCACCGCAGTTACACCCAATTCAGAGTTTCACTCTGTGTGTGTGAGAAGAGAGAGAGAGAGAGAGAGAGAGAGAGAGAGAGAGAGAGAGAGAGAGAGAGAGAGAGAGAGAGAGTAAGAAAGAAAGGAATAATTATCCACACGTCGCGCGTAATCAGAAGGAAGGCTGCCTTGCTTTCTATGACGCTACAATAATAATAATAATAATAATAATAATAATAATAATAATAATAACGGACGCTTTTACTGAATGAATAATAATAATAATAATAACACACAAATCTGGATGATTATGTGCAGTCCGTGTTCTTGCTTCACAGACTGGCGATTGTATTATTATTATTATTATTATTATTATTATTATTATTATTATTATTATTGTAGGGAGGCATATTCTAAAGGTACACTGATACATTGATATAACCATCCACCGACTCCCCTCTCTCTTAGCGTACACAGGGAATCGTGAGGGTCTGGAACCAACTCCCCAGTAATGTTGTTGAAGCTGACACCCTGGGATCCTTCAAGAAGCTGCTTGATGAGATTCTGGGATCAATAAACTACTAACAACCAAACGAGCAAGATGGGCCGAATGGTGCCTCCTCTCGTTTGGAAACTTTCTCATGTTCTTCTTAAATATATACCGCGTATTTCTACGTATAAACATATCATTGTGACGGCGGTAAGCCACAAGCAGCGGTTTTTCTGAGAGGGTTTCTTAACGACTTCATAAGAAACCCCGAGAAGGAGACGCTGCCGGTAGGTTTTCAAAACGGGTTCAAGTCGCTCCGACAAACAACATTAAACGAGTCTGCCGCTCCTGCATGTGTGCTTGCGTTGCTTCACAAACTTTGCACATTGCACGCTTCACACAGTCCTTATATCACCGGGTTATTATGACAGGTCAGCTTTTCTTTTTGTATTGTATGGTGGATGTTTTTTTTTCAATGTAAATTACATATTATTTTATATGTAATCAGAACAAATATGACTTTACAATAGCAGTAAATGTTTCCTTGTCGGTCTCTGAACGGTTATTGAACCCAATATAACCATACAAAGCAATATCTGATTGACCAAGGTCCAATCTAGGACTATATAATAAAGGATAGGACAATCAATCCCGTGATGCAGTTCGGTACTCAATTACAGGCGTCATTTCTGGAGCCCACTCAGTACTGAATACATTGCGGCAGGATATACCGGTATTTGTTTTTTTTTAAATAACGATACAAAATTTCGTTAATATAAAACGACTATTTATGTGAATTAATGCTTGATTATGTCAAGAAACATTTTGCCAGCGCAAGCGCTGTGAAAGAGCTCGACGGGCTCCAGAAATGCTTCACTGCCCACTTGTGACGTCAGTTTCCTATCCTCCTTTATACAGTCCTGGGGTCCAACTCGGCACAAAACAAAACAAAAAAAAACAAAAACTCAGAAAAGATCATTGCTGAAATTTATGGAACGCCCGCATTTTTAAAAATACCCGTATATTGAGGAAATAACATACTGAGAGCGCCATCTGTCGGTTCTTTGTTAGAATTGCTGCAAGTGCCCTGCTGACGTCTATATATATATATATATATATATATATATATATATATATATATATATATATATATATATATATATATTAGCTCAAAGAGCCAAGAATGGTCTTGTCTATTGTCACATTCTTATTTGTTCGTGAGATTTTTGTCCACTGTTGAAAATTTTCTATTTTAAGATCATTTTCCAACTTTACAGGTCATGACTTTAAAAACAAGCGGCCCTGCGTGTGATCTTTTTGTTTTCTCTCTGATAAATTTGCCCAGTTTATTACCTCGGTCAATGCAGATACATTTCCTGCCATAATAATAATAATAATAATAACATGATAATAATAATTATTAACTACAAAAAAATGTATTAGCAATCAGTTTGCAAACTTTTTTTAATTTTTTTTTTTTAACAAGCGCACAATTGAAACGGATTTTCTCTGACGTCGTCAAACCAGCGTTCCCATTCCCAGCGTTCCCACTCCCAGCTCCAGGCGGTGACGTCACGCCAGCGCTTGAAAGCGCAGTGTTAGTTCCCAGTCTCCATAGTATAAGCCGGGCCGCTGGCTTTCTGCCGCTGGTCTGCTGTGGGAGTGAGTGGCTTCAATTTCCTAAACTGGGCAAAGGGTTAGGGACCGTGCACAATTTTCAAAACTAAGTTAAAAACGAAGCGGGAGCTTTTAAAAAATGTTACAATTTTTTTTTTACACTTTTACGGGTCTTTTGAAGAGTAAACTAGTGCGGGAGGGTTTGTTTTATTCGGCTGATTTAGTTCACGTGTTTTTATTATTATTATTTATTTTTTTTGTGTTGTTTGTACTTTGCGATTGCGATTTTTTTTTTGTATTGTTTTCCCAGGACCTCCTTGTAAACGAAGCCTCGGTCTCGAAGGATATCCTCAAACAGATAAAATAACTAAATAAAGAAAATCCAGGAGAGGGATCGCGCATTTATTTCATTTATAGGAAAGTGTGCGCTACATAGTGCATGTCTTTTTTTTAAAAAAATCACTCAGGTGTCTTTGCACCTTGCACCGTTGTAAACCATTTCCCATCGAGATTCTTCTTCTTCTTCTTCTTCTTCTTCTTCTTCTTCTTCTTCTTCTTCTTCTTCTTCTTCTTCTTCTTATTATTATTATTATTATTATTATTGAGTCAGACGCTTTGAACCTCCTGGTAGAAGCTCTTTCCTTTAAGCGAGCCTCTCAAGTCTCCAGACACAAAGCAGACATTAACCTCCATGACATCTGGACAGGCACATATATTTTCCTTGGCCTCTTTGCTTCGGGAGTGGCGCAGCAAAGCATTTAAACTCCAGCCATGCGGACTGCGTTAAAAAACACCAACTAAACCTCTCGTGAAAACCCACTCGCTGCTGCTGCTTCGGTTTCCATTTTGTAACTTCACAGACCCATTATTATTATTATTATTATTATTATTATTATTATTATTAGTTTATTTAGCACATGCCTTTATCCAAAGCGACTTACAGAGGCTAGGGTGTGTGAACTATGCATCAGCTGCTGTCACTTACAATTACATCTCACCCGAAATACGGAGCACAAGGAGGTTCAGTGACTTGCTCAGGGTCACACAATGAGTCAGTGGCTGAGGTGGGATTTGAACCGAGGACCTCCTGGTTACAAGCCCTTTTCTTTAACCACTGGACCACACAGCCTCCTTATTATTATTATTATTATTATTATTATTATTATTATTATTATTATTATTATTATTATTATTATTATTATTATTATTATTTATTTCTTAGCAGACGCCCTTATCCAGGGCGACTTACAATTGTTACAAGATATCACATTATTTTTACATACAATTCTCCATTTATACAGTTGGGTTTTTACTGGAGCAATCTAGGTAAAGTACCTTGCTCAAGGGTACAGCAGCAGTGTCCCCCACCTGGGATTGAACCCACAACGCTCCGGTCAAGAGTCCAGAGCCCCTAACCACTACTCCACACTGCTACCTTATAGTGCCAGCAAAAATCTTACAGGTAGTAACATCTGCCTTTTGATTGATTGATTTTTTTTTTTTTTACCAGTGTCGATGCTGCCAATTCCTGTTTTTGCTGGAGCCCCAGGGTGTGACGCGTGATCTCTGTGGTTTCCTATCTAAGCGCTACGCGACCAGCCAGCGCTTCGCTCGGCGTTGTCGCTCGAGTTATCTTGCAGGAGCTGCAACAGCAAACCTAATGCAGACAGAAGGAGATGCGTCGGAGATGTGAAGCGCTCTGATTGTGCGTGTGCTAGATTGTTTCCAGAAGAAGTTTAACTTTGTTTAGTTTTGCAGGAGAGAGAGAGAGAGAGAGAGAGAGAGAGAGAGAGAGAGAGAGAGAGAGAGAGAGAGAGAGAGAGAGAGAGAGAGAGAGAGAGAGAGAGAGAGAGAGAGACGCACACCCACCCACACCCACACGCACGGACACATAAGCACTGAACTGGAAAGAAAAGACAAGAAAGTAGAAAATAAAAAATAAAGTCGGAGATGTTAAGGAACCACAAGCAAAATGCAAAGGTTTCTCCCGAAGAAAAAGCTCCGCCGGTCCGGCATATGGAGTCTGCTGGCTCTCCTCGCCCTGTCAGTCGCTGTGGTTAGCCTCGTTTTCACGGCGCTCTCTTGGGGTCACACGCGCAGCCTGTCGCACTCTCTCCAGACCTTGCAAGACCGACTGGTGCAGGTAACTATACCATAAAAAATAAATCGTGCAAACTGTGCTTGGTGTTATATAATTTGCAAACGCCCTTTTATTTATTTATTTATTTATTTTGTAACGCCGCTGGACACTGTAACGTTACCCCCTCGTTGTGAATGTTTTGGCTCCGCGCTGTGGAATGCGTCGGAATTCGCTCGCTGTCACAGAAGAGCAGGCATCCGGAGCCGGAATTTAAAAGGAATGCAAATTATTGGCACCGGAGCTTGAAACAAGACTGACCGGTCTTGTTAAAGTGAAAAAAAAACCAAAAACAAACATTGCATGTTATTCGAGTCTTTAGAGGGAATGTTACAGATTCAAACCGATTTGGTTTGATCACATGATGTTTCAATAAAATATCTAAACTAGGTTTTGCATCACCTAGAATTCTAGGATTGAGAGGTAATTACAAAAAAAAAAAACTACATGCACATCATTTAAATATTTAACATCTTGTCGTCAAAGAACCTACAAAATGATCTCGCCAAAAAAAAAAAGTCTACCGGATAGCCGTACAGTAGTATTTCATGTCAGATTTCGACATGTCACTTTTTTTTAAAAAAAAATTGTCAGTTTGTCGTTCTATGGGGGAAACTACCAAGCGGTGTGTCATTCAATATGTCAACGTAACATTATTCCGCAGGTTTCATTCGACTTTACGAAGCAGAGTTAGTTCTAGGGCGATGCAAACCTTCTGTCCACAGCTGCACAGAGTGCGTGGGTCTGCAGGTGCTTTCAAAACCCCGCCTCTGTCTCTGCAGGTGGATTTGCAGCGAGAGGCGACGGTGCAGCTGCTGATGGAGCAGCAGGACCTGCAGCAAAAGAGAGCCAAGAGAGCGGCAGGTACTCAGAGAGACGGGGGGGGGCCACTGGGAGGGATGGGGAGAGACTGGGGGGAACGGAAGGATTGGGAGAGACTAGGAGGGATGGGGGACTGGGAGGGATGGGGAGAGGCTCTGGGAACAGAGAGATTGGGAGAGACTAGGAGGCATGGGGGACTGGGAGGGATGGGGAGAGACTGGGGGGGAACAGAGGGATTGGGAGTGTCTGAAAGAGACTGGGAGAGACTAGGGGGACTGGGAGAGACTAGGAGAGATTGTGGGGGGACTGGGAGAGACGGGGCCACTGGGAGGGATGGGGAGAGACTAGGGAGGACTGAGGTGAACAGAGGGATTGGGAGAGACAGAGACTATGAGAGATTGGGGGACTGGGAGAGACTAGGACATATTGAGGGGGGACTGGGAGAGACAGGAGGGACAGGGGGACGGACTGAGGGGAACAGGGACAGACTAAAACCACTCTACAGTGCATATAATATAGAAAGTGCATGAATGCTGTCTGTCTCTCTCTCGTTCTCTCTCTCTGCCTCTCTCCCCTACACCTCCTATAGCACAGTGAACTGACACAGTAAAGGCTTACCTGTCATGTTGTTTATGTTTGCGGGTTTGTTTCTCGGCGCAGGCTTGAAGAGGAACAGGAAGAGAAAGGCTGTGGTAGCCGCACACTTCGAGAGTGAGTAACGGAGAGGAGAGGCGCACACACACCAGCGCAGCGTACAGACTGCAAGAAACGCATTGCGTTTATCATTATCATTTTAAAAAAAATGATAAAAAAAATTATCATTTTTTTTAATGTAAAAGTTTTCTATGATTATAACATCTATTTAACATTAAACGTATGCTTTACTGTACCTCTGCGCTTTACAATGCTTCCCTATGCTTTACCAGACCTCTCTGTGCTTTACAATGCTTCCCTATGCTTTACCAGACCTCTCTGTGCTTTACAATGCTTCCCTATGCTTTACCAGACCTCTCTGTGCTTTACAATGCTTCCCTATGCTTTACCAGACCTCTCTGTGCTTTACAATGCTTCCCTATGCTTTACCAGACCTCTCTGTGCTTTACAATGCTTCCCTATGCTTTACCACACCTCTCTGTGCTTTACAATGCTTCCCTATGCTTTACCAGACCTCTCTGTGCTTTACAATGCTTCCCTATGCTTTACCACACCTCTCTGCGCTTTACAATGCTTCCCTATGCTTTACCACACCTCTCTGTGCTTTACAATGCTTCCCTATGCTTTACCAGACCTCTCTGTGCTTTACAATGCTTCCCTATGCTTTACCAGACCTCTCTGTGCTTTACAATGCTTCCCTATGCTTTACCATACCTCTCTGTGCTTTACAATGCTTCCCTATGCTTTACCACACCTCTCTGTGCTTCACAATGCTTCCCTATGCTTTACCAGACCTCTCTGTGCTTTACAATGCTTCCCTATGCTTTATCAGACCTCTCTGTGCTTCACAATGCTTCCCTATGCTTTACCAGACCTCTCTGTGCTTTACAATGCTTCCCTATGCTTTACCAGACCTCTCTCTGCTTTACAATGCTTCCCTATGCGTTACCACACCTCTCTGTGCTTTACAATGCTTCCCTATGCTTTACCACACTTCTCTGTGCTTTACAATGCTTCCCTATGCTTTACCAGACCTCTCTGTGCTTTACAATGCTTCCCTATGCTTTACCAGACCTCTCTGTGCTTTACAATGCTTCCCTATGCTTTACCAGACCTCTCTGTGCTTTACAATGCTTCCCTATGCTTTACCACACCTCACTGTGCTTTACAATGCTTCCCTATGCTTTACCACACCTCTCTGTGCTTTACAATGCTTCCCTATGCTTTACCAGACCTCTCTGTGCTTTACAATGCTTCCCTATGCTTTACCACACCTCTCTGTGCTTCACAATGCTTCCCTATGCTTTACCAGACCTCTCTGTGCTTTACAATGCTTCCCTATGCTTTATCAGACCTCTCTGTGCTTCACAATGCTTCCCTATGCTTTACCAGACCTCTCTGTGCTTTACAATGCTTCCCTATGCTTTACCAGACCTCTCTCTGCTTTACAATGCTTCCCTATGCGTTACCACACCTCTCTGTGCTTTACAATGCTTCCCTATGCTTTACCACACTTCTCTGTGCTTTACAATGCTTCCCTATGCTTTACCAGACCTCTCTGTGCTTTACAATGCTTCCCTATGCTTTACCAGACCTCTCTGTGCTTTACAATGCTTCCCTATGCTTTACCAGACCTCTCTGTGCTTTACAATGCTTCCCTATGCTTTACCACACCTCTCTGTGCTTTACAATGCTTCCCTATGCTTTACCACACCTCACTGTGCTTTACAGTGCTTCCCAATGCTTTACCATGCTTTCACTGTGCTTGATCACACTTCGCTGTGCTTTCACTGTGGGTCTGCTTGACTCCTGGCTAGCTGTTTGTGTTTGAAGGCGTGGATGTTGCTGCACATCTGCATGTTGTGTTTTGCAATAACTCTGTGTGGGTTTCACATTGGAATGGGGAACAGAGAGTGGTTTTATTGTGTCTTTATATTTTGGTTTTCAATGTATTTTCTTTCTTTTTCAGTAAAACCGGAGAACACAGCCGGAGGTGAGGACTTGCATTACACTGTGACATGTTTCTACGTTTTTTATTTTTGTTTTGTTTTGTTTTATTTTTGTTGCTACCACAGTTTAAGTAACGTCGTTTTTTTTTTTCTTTTCGTGGTTATAACATCCTGACAACTTTTTACACGGATAACTTACTATAATGAAAGTCTGTTTCAAAAAGCTCTTTTCGAAATGTCCGCTCTGGTGCACTGGGGGTTTGAGATCCGTCCTCTAAATCACTGCAGGAAGAGCGATTAAAAAAACAATACACAAGCGCTCCGGCTTTTCTGTTCGACAACGGGGGCGATAATCCTCTCGGTGCACAAGAGCTTTAAAAACAGATTTTTAAAGTGTTCAAAGCCGTCGGAACGTTAAATCATGAAAAGAAACCTGACAGGTAAGTTGTTTAAACGGTTGTAGCAACACGCGGGGTCCTTGTATCTTTTTTTCTGGTCGTAAAAGTCCCCCGGGTCACCTTTTAGGATTTTGAATGCTTGAATCAGATCGCCGCGTCGTCTTCTTTGCTCAAGACTGAATAGATTCAGTTCTTTTCAGCCTGTCTGCATACGACATGCCTTTTAAACTTGTTTCTTTGCCTATTGCAGCAGCTTCCAGTCACATCATCACAGGCTGGACTGAGGTGAATCTCAACACCAGCACTGCGGTGAAGTACAGTCCCAGCACAGGAAGGTTCACAGTGCTAACTGACGGCCTGTATTACCTGTACTGCAGGGTGAGCTTCTCTGAGTATTTATAAAGGGGGGGGGGGGGGGGGGGGGGGGGGGCGGGTAGGGGGTCACAGATACCAGGGGGCTTAGCCACTAATTTGCCTATTTTTACAAAACATTTTTTTTTAAAATTTTCAGTGTTCTGGTTTAATTTCTCCCTCCCCTCTTACCCCCCCTTTCTCTCTCTCCCCTTCCCCTCTCCCCACCCCCCTCTCTCTCCCCCTCTCCCTCTGTCTCCAGATTCATTTCATGGAGAGAGAAAGTGCTTACCTGAAGCTGCAGGTGTATCTGGGGACGGCCCCGCTGTTCAGCTGTCTGCAGAGCTACGGGACGACCCCGTCCTCCTCACCGTCCACCAAGCTTGGAGACTTCTACTCCTGCCACGTGTCGGGGCTGGTCAGGCTGACCGCCGCGGAGCAGCTGACCGTCCAGACCTTCGGAGGGACGAATCTCCGGCCCCGACAGGACCTCAACTACTTCGGCCTCTTCCAGGTCAAGTGACCCCTGGTGGAAAGCGAAGGGATGTGCAGCCGGTCGGATATTTTTTTTTTTTTTTTTTTTTTTTAATAAACACCGCGCCTTCGACGAAAGACACTCTATCCAGTTTTGCAAACGCATATTGCAGGGTGCAATTCAAAAACTTTGACAAGATCGCTGAATGAGGGAGACAGGTGAGAGGGAGGCTGTAACTGAACTACGATAAAGCGTGATCACACGTCTTCAATCGGGACGGATTCATTTACCTTTTAATTATTATTATTATTAATTAGTCACTCAACACATACGACTTACAGAGACTAGGGGGGTGAACTATGAATCATCAACAACTGCTGCAGAGTCACTTCCAATAGGACCTCGTTTGTTTTACGTCTCTTTCCTCTACCCAGCAATGCTGAACCCCGATAGCTGCTCTCCAGGATGTTACGCACCCCAGATCCGCCGTGCCAGTCGAACACGCTTGGGATGAACTTGAACCTCATCAGGATTCTCCGCCTCTACCTCTCTCTGCTGGTTGAATTATCAATGAATGCCCCCTTCACACAGACTCCTCCCGGCAGCTTGTGAAGTCTGCGGTCAGGGCAAACAGAGACCCCAATATTAGGGACAGGTCCTAATAAAGTGTCCAGTCTGTGGGAATGGACTGCTCACAGAACGGGACTGCTTACTCTTCTCTGCACAGTTTCCTTAACTGTATGGCATTCGGAGGACACTGGCTTTCCAGCAGGCAACCTTCCTTGAGTGATCTTATATAACTGGATTTATTTTTGATTATAATGGAAACATATTGCCAAAGTCTGTGTGTCTATATATAAAAACACACACACACACACAAAACCTATACTTACAACTCACTATTTTATTACTACAGTCGTCTCCGGCTCAGACAACACCCCTCGTGAAGCAAGCGAGGTGTTCTCTAAGACGGAGTTGACCACCAGACACAATATTAATGAATTAACAAATAAATAAATAAATATTACTTGTCACAACGTACATGCATCAGCATATGACATGAATTGAATAAGAAAGTAAAGGAAAAGCAACAGGCAAGTGCATGTTAATAATAATAATAATAATAATAATAATAATAATAATAATAATAATAATAATAATAGACAAACTAACGTTAATAAACTAGCTGAACACAGCACCCCCTACAGACGTTACAAATTGCAGCAGCAGCTCTCGATGAATTATGAATACCTGCACAGGAGCAATATACAAGACAGGCACACACCTGTTCCTCAGTGCTAGCTGCCTGCCTGCCACAGACTTGTAACAAAGGCTGGATCAGCCAATCTTTACATCAGTAAGCACCAGCGCCATCTAGTGCACAGCCAGTGTATTGGCAGCTCACTAGCGCTGGCTCGTGCTTCCAAAGACTCTTTGGTTGATCTAGCCTGTGTTACAGGCAAACACTTTGAACCAAAGAGCAGCTCCTAAACCCATAATCATAGCAAGACAGGCTCATCAAAACAGTAGCTTTGGAGTAACTGCAGTAAGAATCCCTCGCAGAAACATTTAAAAGAGACAGGTACTTTTTTTTTTTTTGTAATGTAATTTGAAAAGTCTTTATTTTTTAATGTATGTTTTTTTTAAAAAATGTTTTATTTTGTATAAACGTTGTATAAAAAGCAGCGCCTGTTCACGCGCTGAGATCGCCGTTGTTCTCAGCCAGAGGTGTCAGACTCCAGTCCTCGACGGCCGCAGGGGGGGGGCGTCTGGTTTTTCATTCCAACTTGAGCTCTCGATTAACCTTAATTTGAAGCGAATGATTTGATTCATGAATTAGACACGCTCAACTCGTCTTTCCTGGACTCGCATGTTTTACAGGTAGTGTACCTTGAACCTCGAAATCAAGTTTTGGAAATCAACCGTAAAAGAACTTGGAACGTCCCAAATGAACAAATAATGAGATCTAGGAAGTTAATAGGAGGCTGAATGGTCCAGTGGTTAAAGAAAAGGGCTTGTAACCAGAAGGTCCCCGGTTCAAATCCCACCTCAGCCAGACTCATTGTGTAACTTAACCAAGTCACTTCACCTCCTTGTGCTCCATCTTTCGGGTGAGACGTAATTGTAAGTGACTCTGCAGCTGATGCATAGTTCAGAACACCCTAGTTTAGGAGGCACGTTTTTACACAGAGAATTGTGAGGGTCTGGAACCAACTCCCCAGTAATGTTGTTCAAGCTGACACCCTGGGATCCTTCAAGAAGCTGCTTGATGAGATTCTGGGATAAATAAGCTACTAACAACCAAACGAGCAAGATGGGATGAATGGGGCCTCCTCTCGTTTGCAAACTTTCTTATGTTCTTATGTCTGTAAGTCGCCTTGGATAAAGGCGTCTGCTAAATAAACAAATAATAATAATAATAATGGAGAGCTGGGGTCTCAATGAAAACCAGAAGACCCCGCGGCGGCCCTCCAGGACTGCAGCGTGACAGCCCGTGCTGCCCTGACCACTTCTGCTTCCCTCACTCCAGTGCTGCAGTTTCACTTCCTTCTCCAGCTTCACAGGGCACTCACATTTTAGAGGGGGAGGAGGAGGGGGGAAGGGTAAACCAAGGTTGTTTACTTCCTTGGATGAACTGTGAGCTTCCCTTTTTTTAATATGCAATAATCAGCCTTCCTGTTATTTGTTTTTGTGGTTATTTTTAAAGTTCACAATCCCATGCATACTGAGCCCAGGGTTTGTCCTTTATAAAAGTGTCCTTTATAATGAAAGCACAGTCAAGTGTAATAAAGCACAGTGAAAGCATGGTAAAGCATGGTAAAGCATAGGGAAGCATTGTAAAGCACAGAGAGGTCTGGTAAAGCATAGGGAAGCATTGTAAAGCACAGAGAGGTGTGGTAAAGCATAGGGAAGCATTGTAAAGCACAGAGAGGTCTGGTAAAGCATAGGGAAGCATTGTAAAGCACAGAGAGATCTGGTAAAGCATAATTTTACTGTTGGAAACTTATATAAAGGTTAGTTTACCCTGTTTTTTAATACACTTTACCAGACCTCTCTGTGCTTTACAATGCTTCCCTATGCTTTACCACACCTCTCTGTGCTTTACAATGCTTCCCTATGCTTTACCAGACCTCTCTGTGCTTTACAATGCTTCCCTATGCTTTACCAGACCTCTCTGTGCTTTACAATGCTTCCCTATGCTTTACCAGACCTCTCTGTGCTTTACAATGCTTCCCTATGCTTTACCAGACCTCTCTGTGCTTTACAATGCTTCCCTATGCTTTACCAGACCTCTCTGTGCTTTACAATGCTTCCCTATGCTTTACCAGACCTCTCTGTGCTTTACAATGCTTTACCAGACCTCTCTTTATTACCCTTGGCTGTGCTTTCACTATGGGGGAAACTTTTATAAGTGACAGTATATGCACGTATATTCTTACAGAGTACATAAGTCTGTGTAAATGTTTAATGCTATGTTTAAAATTAATTTCCGTGCCTGTAATAAAATCTCTATTAACATTCCTGCAGCAGCTCGTTTCAATTGGAGAAACAGAGAGAAAAAAAAGAAACCCCAGCAGGACAGAGGGTGACGAGATGTCTTTATTATGAACAGGTTGGTGGGCAGCAGTAGCGCTGTTGAACACACAGCATGTAGGAGTCGCTCGCCTGAACGAACTTTAACAGAGAGGGAGACGATCTTCATTCCACGTCTCACACCCACGAGAAGGACCAACGCAGGTACACACGCCAAAGACTGAACACAATCAAAACGCAGTACAAAAAAAATAAATAAATAACACCAACAAGAGCCTCAGAATTACATTTCAAACTCTCTTTTGGTTCTGACTTTTTTTTTTTCCCCACGAAGTTCGCAACCGTTCTTGTTGCAAACGACGTTTTTGAACCTCGCTGCTTTCTGTTGATCGACTGATCACCCGACCCGCTCCGTGGATTGATCGGTTAACCACGGCTGTTTGCTAGCGATATGAAATCGTTGCAGGTAATCACTTTTAGTTCTTTTAAGCTGTGCTGGCTTGCTTGCGTTTCCTTCAGCCAAATGCTGTGTCTAAAAGAAAATTATTTAAAAAAAATTAAAAAAAATACATCAAAAGTGTATCTACAGCTATGGCCAAAAGTTTTGCATCACCCTATATATACTGATTCTGCTTCATAAAGTCGAATGAAACCTGCTGAATAATGTTACCTTGTTAAAATATTGAATCACACACTGCTTTGTGGTTTTCCATACACTAAAAGAAAACAAAAACTGACAAAAATGGATTACAACATGATGTTAAAGATCAAAATTATGTTTAAATATATATATCTCAATCCTATAATTCTAGGTGACGCTACACTTTTGGCCACAGCTATGTATTACTATACTGCAGTGAACTGATCCGATTTTTTGGGATACTGTGAGCTTTCAAGTTGCAGACTAACAAAGGTACGTTACTGAATGATATTTAGCTGAAGAGAAATGTATTTTCTTGCGCGGTATTTAATTTTAGTTAGCTGAAATAAAATATAGCTGTTGATTTTCTGATACAAAGAAATAGTAAGCACCAGCACCACCTAGTGTACAGCTAGTGTACTGCCAGCAAAAACAATGGGAAATTGTTTACAAAATGGGAGATCACTCGATACTTCTATTAGACACTGGCTGGTCTTGCCTGTGTTGCATGTATCTATGGCAGAGGAACTAGAATTGAACAAGAGCTGCTCCAAGCGTCAGTGAACACACCTTACCATGGACTTATAAAAACAAAAACATATATATAATAATTGAATAATCACAGTAACAACCACTCAGAATGACAGCCAACAACATAAAAAATGCAGTTAAAAAAAAAACAAAAAACCAGAAGATTTTATTTTAAGCTGTTTTCTCTTTAAAGGGATGACAGCCAAGCAAACCAATGACACAGGAAATGACCTTAAATCCACATGGCTGTGTTTAGTCAAAAGTGCATTATAGTAAACTAAACAAGCATCAAGAGAAAAACAGAAAAAAACAGCCTAGATATCAGGGACAATGCTGCCAGGGCAAAAAAATACTCAATAATGCTGAATTTACAAATATGGAATAAATTCAATGACTGACATTTGCGCTAGAAGTCTTTCTCAGCGTCTTCAGTGTGAATTCAATGACTAACGTTTCCACTAGAAGTCTTTCTCAGGGTCTTCAGTGTGAATTCAATGACTAACGTTTCCACTAGAAGTCTCTCTCAGTGTCTTCAGTGTAAATTCAATGACTAACGTTTCCACTAGAAGTCTCTCTCAGTGTCTTCAGTGTAAATTCAATGGCTAACGTTTCCACTAGAAGTCTCTCAGGGTCTTCAGTGTAAATTCAGCAACAGACGTTCCCACTTTTTTCAATGTCTTCATTTGTTTCCAAAGTGGTATAAATTCACACTGAAGACGCTGAGAGAGACTTCTAGTGGAAACGTTAGCCATTGAATTTACACTGAAGATGCTGAGAAAGACTTCTAGTGGAAACGTTAGCCATTGAATTTACACTGAAGACACTGAGAAAGACTTCTAGTGGAAACGTTAGTCATTGAATTCACACTGAAGACACTGAGAAAGACTTCTAGTGGAAACGTTAGCCATTGAATTTACACTGAAGACCCTGAGAGAGACTTCTAGTGGAAACGTTAGTCATTGAATTCACACTGAAGGCGCTGAGAAAGACTTCTAGTGGAAACGTTAGTCACTGAATTCATTCCGTTTCTTTTAGTATTTCAGACTGTATTTTGAACACTATAGTGCTGGAATTGCACATTCATCTTACTATTTTTTTTTTTGGTTGAAGCTTCAACAAAATAAAACAATTAAAAACACTTAAAATATATAAAAGTGGATCACAAAACCGAAAGGTTATGAAACTTACAATAAAACAACAAATCACAGTGAGCACGAGAATCGGACCAGTAAGAGGTTCTTGACAGGGTGTCAGAAGCTTGGCTGGGTTGAACCCGGGCTTGTTATAGTACAGCATGACTAAGCCTTACCTGCTATCAGCGGCCATGGCAGCACTAAAAAAAAAAACCTCTAAAAAATGGCTTTTATCAGCTGTGTCTGTCCTCAAAACACAATGCTGTCAGAATCGTGTCGATAAATGAGTTGCAATCTCTGGCGTGCTATTAAAGGGGTACATGTGCATTCTGGGAATATCCATGACTGATGTGCTGGGGGGCGGGGTCAGTCGTCAATGCAGATCACCTCTCCACTGCTCCTCCCCTCCTTTCGTTCATTACTCTCCCCATCCCTCTCTTTTTTGACTGTCACCGGAGGCCCGTTCAACACTGGTGGGGGAGAGAGAGAGAGAGAGACAAGAAAATTGAAAAATGAATGAAAACACAGAAATATCAATTCAATAAGTTTCCTCATAGTAAAAACACTGCAAAGTGTAATAAAGCACAGTGAAAGCAAAGGGAAGCATTGTAAAACACAGAGAGGTCTGGTAAAGCATAGGGAAGCATTGTAAAGCACAGAGAGGTCTGGTAAAGCATAGGGAAGCATTGTAAAACACAGAGAGGTCTGGTAAAGCATAGGGAAGCATTGTAAAGCACAGAGAGGTCTGGTAAAGCATAGGGAAGCATTGTAAAGCACAGAGAGGTCTGGTAAAGCATAGGGAAGCATTGTAAAGCACAGAGAGGTCTGGTAAAGCATAGGGAAGCATTGTAAAGCACAGAGAGGTCTGGTAAAGCATAGGGAAGCATTGTAAAGCACAGAGAGGTCTGGTAAAGCATAGGGAAGCATTGTAAAGCACAGAGAGGTCTGGTAAAGCATAGGGAAGCATTGTAAAGCACAGAGAGGTGTGGTAAAGCATAGGGAAGCATTGTAAAGCACAGAGAGGTGTGGTAAAGCATAGGGAAGCATTGTAAAGCACAGAGAGGTGTGGTAAAGCATAGGGAAGCATTGTGAAGCACAGAGAGGTCTGGTAAAGCATATTAAAAGCAGGGTTAACTAACCGTTATGAGTTTCCCATGTTAAAAGTACAGCAAAGTGTAATAATGTCTACACTGTGTTATGTTAAAGTGGTTAGATCTAACAAATCTAACATTCAACATCAGAAATCTTACATGTTGTGCAAAACTATACTGAAAAGCACTGCAAAGCTACATAGAAAAACACTGCAAAACTATATTGAAAAACACTGCAAAACTATATTGAAAAACACTGCAAAACTATATTGAAAACACTGCAAAACTATATTGAAAAGCATTGCAAAACTATATTGAAAACACTGCAAAACTATATTGAAAAGCACTGCAAAACTATATTGAAAACACTGCAAAACTATATTGAAAAGCATTGCAAAACTATATTGAAAACACTGCAAAACTATATTGAAAAACACTGCAAAACTATATTGAAAAACACTGCAAAACTACATATAAAGAAGCAGCACTCGGAATGAGGGGAGGGGACAGGAATCGATATATTTTTTGGAAAACAAGATTTTATTTTACAATTCGATTTCAGAAGCAGTACAGCACAGTGATGCATAACCGTCTGCAAAGTGCGTTCATTTTCTATTGTCAGGTGCCGACAGCACTGCAACAGCGGTGTGCTGGGAGAGGACCGGAGACCAGCACAGCCTCACAACAACATCCACACCTGAGCTGCCTTCCGCTCCACACTCCGGAGTGAGCAGCCGAGTTACACGTCCAAACAACCGTTAGCTCTTAACCGCCCCGACCGTACCGAATTCAGAAATACGAAGAAACAAAAAGAAACTTTAGAAACTCGAAGACAAAAAAAAAAAAAACAATGATTCCGCTAGAAAAGTCTGCCGGTTCCTTTTGTCCCTTGTGAAGTCCGGCCCCCTCCCTGCCTCTGATTGGCTGCCCCTGTCGGTCTCTGTGCTCCGTTCTGGCTGAGATGGGATGGGATGAGGGGGGGGGGTGGCGGGGGTTGGTTTGCGCCTCGTTGTGACTCCCTTGCAACTGGGATTGCTTCCACCCCCCCCCCCCCCCCCCCCCCCGGCCCCACCAATCTGGGCTGGGGTGTGTGACCGGGTCTCCTTGTAGCTTCTTGCCATTCCCTGGGTTCCTTTGCTCACTCCTTCCTTGTTTGCTTGCGACGGCCAGTTGATTTTCTTTGCTCCCTCCCTAAGGGTTAATAATGATCTTGCCCTTGCGGCTCTGTCCGGCTTGTGACTCTGCAGCAGTGCTGTTTTCACACTTTGTCCTTGTGGCTCTCTGTGTGTGTGTGTGTGTGTGGGGGGGTGGGGAGTCAGGTTTGCCTGTGGTTCTGTCCCTCTCTCCCCCGGCTCATCAGGGCTTCTTTGGTCTGCCATTACGGGGCAGGTTCTCTACGGTGTTGCTGAGCCGATACTTGACAATGATGCTGTGCACTGTGGACTTGGGCATCCTCAGCTCCAGCCCGATGGAGCCCTCCGACTTGCCGTCCTTCCACAGATCCACCACGCGCTGCCGCTGGAGGATGTCGTGCTCCTTGGTCTTCTGGCTGGCGCTGGCTTCTGTGGGTCAGATAAGTGACACTGTATACGGGCAAGGTCTAGGGCAGTGATCTCAGTGCTTCAGATTTAATCCTGGGTTTCTCTCGTACAGGGGGTATATACAGCCCCTGAAATATCACAGCTTTTTGTTTTTTTGTGTCACTTATTCTTGTCCCCACAGGAAAGACCAGTTTTGCAGTGTATTTTTATTTTTCAATATAGTTTTGCAGTGTTTTTCAATATAGTTTTGCAGTGTTTTTCTATGTAGCATTGCAGTGTTTTTCAATATGGCTTTCCGATCATTTTTCAATATGGTTTTGCAATGCTTTTTCAGTATGGTTTTGCAATGCTTTTCCACATAGTTTTGCAATGCATTTCAATACAACTTTGCCCAACATGTAAGATTTCTGATGTTAGATGTTATATTTGTTAGAGCTAACCACTTAAGAGATAACACAATGTTTACGTTATACGCAGTTTTGCAGTGCTTTTTCAATGTAGTTTTGCAGTGCTTTTTCAATGTAGTTTTGCAGTGCTTTTTCAGTGTAGTTTTGCAGTGCTTTTTCAGTGTAGTTTTGCAGTGCTTTTTCAGTGTAGTTTTGCAGTGCTTTTTCAATGTAGTTTTGCAGTGCTTTTTCAATGTAGTTTTGCAGTGCTTTTTCAATGTAGTTTTGCAGTGTTTTTCCATGTAATGCTATTTCAAAGTAGTTTTGCAAATGCTTTTTGGATGTTAGAACTGTTAGGTCTAACCACTGTAAAATAACACAGTGTAGAACGTTTTAAATCTTTAAAATTAAAACTCTTTTTCTTTCTTTCTTTCTTTCTTTCCAATCACTGGGGTTTGTTGGCAATGCAGACGGAGCTCGGGGTGGTTTGTGTAAGAAAGCTGTGTGGTTATTTGTTTCTCTTTTCTGAATTCCCAGTCTCCCGTCGTCGCTGCCAGCTGGATTGCTCTCATCTATATTTAATCTTTTATATAAACAAGTGCTTAAAAAAAACAAACAGATGGGACTGTTAAGGAAAAATGTGGCACTGAGTATTAAAGTTAACTGAGATAAAAGAGCTCTCAAAACCACCGCTAATCATTTACAAGAGTTTACCATGTTATACTTGCAGTCATTTTGCAGTTGCCTCTTGCTTTCCCCATGGTTATACTATGCATTTATCATGCCATGTAATTTTAATATGCTTTACCAGACCTCTCTGTGCTTTGCAATGCTTCCCTATGCTTTACCAGACCTCTCTGTGCTTTACAATGCTTCCCTATGCTTTACCAGACCTCTCTGTGCATTACAATGCTTCCCTATGCTTTACCACACCTCTCTGTGCTTTACAATGCTTCCCTATGCTTTACCAGACCTCTCTGTGCTTTATAATGCTTCCCTGTGCTTCACCAGACCTATCTGTGCTTTACAATGCTTCCCTGTGCTTCACCAGACCTCTCTGTGCTTTACAATGCTTCCCTATGCTTTACCAGACCTCTCTGTGCTTTACAATGCTTCCCTATGCTTTACCAGACCTCTCTGTGCTTTACAATGCTTCCCTATGCTTTACCACACCTCTCTGTGCTTTACAATGCTTCACTATGCTTTACCAGACCTCTGTGCTTTACAATGCTTCCCTGTGCTTCACCAGACCTCTCTGTGCTTTACCATGCTTCCCTATGCTTTACCAGACCTCTCTGTGCTTTACAATGCTTCCCTGTGCTTTACCACACCTCTCTGTGCTTTACAATGCTTCCCTATGCTTTACCAGACCTCTCTGTGCTTTACAATGCTTCCCTATGCTTCACCATGCTTTCACTGCGCTTTATTACACTTTGCTGTTTCTTAACACGCTTCAGCATCCCTCTCTGTTGTGGTGCATCACAGAGCAACAGACCCTCTAACGGAGGGAATCTCAAAAGACGGGTTTTCTGGTAGGTCACAAACATTCTCAATATGCGTTCAAGTTCAGCGGTGTTTTTAATGCTGGGGTTGAAACGTTTTGGACACGGAATGGGTTCTGCCTCCCCTGTCTAGGCTCTGAATCCTCGCTGGGATTCGTTGCCATGCCCCATGGCTGCCAGCTGGTTCGAGCTGGACTCACCTGATATGAAGGACCCTGGCGCCATCTGGCTGTAATTGGCTCCTCCCGTCGTCACAGTCCCCGAAGGGGCGGGGCTAAAGGCTGGCCCAAAGTTGGGGGGCGTGGCATATGGTCCGGGGGGGATGGGCTGCAGGGAGAGAAGAGGACAGCGCTGGAACAGGAACCACTGGGTTACATTATTAACAACTGTGTCAGTGTCCTTGTGTCTGTGAGTGTCCGTTTGTCCGTGCATGTGTCAGTGTCTGTGTATCTGTGCGTCAGTGTTTCTGTCTCTCAGTGTTTGTGTGTCTCTGTGTGTCTGTGTCTCAGTGTCAGTGTGTTTCAGTCTCTGTGTGTCAGTGTGTCTCAGTGTGTCAGTGTGTTTCAGTCTCTGTGTGTCTCAGTGCCAGTGTGTCAGTGTCTCTGTGTGTCAGTGTGTTTCAGTCTCTGTGTGTCTCAGTGTCAGTGTTTCAGTCTCTGTGTGTCTCAGTGCCAGAGTTTCAGTCTCTGTGTGTCGGTGTGTTTCAGTCTCTGTGTGTGTCTCTGTGTCTGTGTTTCAGTCTCAGTGTGTCTCTGTGTCTGTGTTTCAGTGTCAGTGTGTCTCAGTGTCAGTGTGTTTCAGTCTCTGTGTGTCAGTGTGTCTGTGTGTCAGTGTGTTTCAGTCTCTGTGTGTGTCTGTGTGTCAGTGTGTTTCAGTCTCAGTGTGTCTCAGTGTCAGTGTGTTTCAGTCTCTGTGTGTCAGTGTGTCTGTGTGTCAGTGTGTTTCAGTCTCTGTGTGTGTCTCTGTGTCTGTGTTTCAGTCTCAGTGTGTCTCTGTGTCTGTGTTTCAGTGTCAGTGTGTTTCAGTCTCAGTGTGTCTCAGTGTCAGTGTGTCTCAGTCTCTGTGTGTCAGTGTGTCTGTGTGTCAGTGTGTTTCAGTCTCTGTGTGTGTCTGTGTGTCAGTCCGTACCGTGCTGCTCTGGGCTTCACTGCCCTTGCTGGCCAGTCTGCTCAGGATGCTCCTCTCTGACATGTGCAGCCGCGCTGCGATGGGGGGGAGGCGGGACAGCGAGGCGGGGAGGCGGCTCACATCGGCCTTCATGTCACTCAGCAGCTCCTCCAGCTGGTTCAACACTGAAACACAGCCAGAGACACACTGTAACCAGGGGCAACGACACACTGGAGCACAGCCAGAGACACACTGTAACCAGGGGCAACGACACACTGGAGCACAGCCAGAGACACACTGTAACCAGGGGCAACGACACACTGGAGCACAGCCAGAGACACACTGTAACCAGGGGCAACGACACACTGGAGCACAGCCAGAGACACACTGTAACCAGGGGCAACGACACACTGGAGCACAGCCAGAGACACACTGTAACCAGGGGCAACGACACACTGGAGCACAGCCAGAGACACACTGTAACCAGGGGCAACGACACACTGGAGCACAGCCAGAGACACACTGGAAACGCTGTGCAGGACTCACTCACCCCTGTGCAGGACTGCGTTGGCGGGCTTGTTCCCTGCCAGGGACTCCTTGGACAGGTGCTGGTGGCTCTCAGCCAGGCACTCCGCCTCTGTGAAGCGGGCGCTCAGAGCCATGGCGGGGTGGCTGGACTCCTGCCTCATGTTGAGGTAGGCAGCGCGTCGGAGCTGCTCCTCAATCACCAGGGCCTGCTCCAGCAGCTAGAGAAAGAGAGAATACAGAGAGAGGCAATGCAGAGAGAGAGAGAGAGAGAGAGAGAGAGAGAGAGAGAGAGAGTGAATACAGAGAGAATGCAGAGAGAGAAAGAGAGAATAGAGAGAGGCAATGCAGGGAGAGAGAGAGAGAATACAGTGAGGCAATGCAGAGAGAGAGAGAGAGAGTGAATGCAGAGAAGGGCAATGCAGAGCGAGAGACAGAGAATGCAGAGAGGGGCAATGCAGAGAGAGGCAAGGAGGGAGAGAGTCAATGTAAAGAGAGAGTGAATACAGAGAGAGACACGGGGAGCGAGGGGGTCCTCACCTTGAACCTGCGAGCTAGGAACTTGTTCTTCATCTCCAGGAAGTTGCCCTTGCTGCTCTCACTCCTGAACGGCTCGTTAATGATGCTGAACCGGCTGTCACTCTGGAGGTCCTGCCAGCGAGCGTAGCCGTGACTGAGGGGGTCAAGGAGACACAACCAGCAGGGACACAGGGATGGGACACACAGGGACAGAGACACACAGGGACGGGGACACACAGGGACAGAGACATACAGGGACGGGGACACACAGGGACGGGGACACACAGGGACAGGGACACACAGGGACGGGGACACACAGGGACGGGGACACACAGGGACAGAGACACACACATACACACTCAGACACCGACAGAGAAAGAGACACACAGAGAAAGAGACACACACAGAGAAACAGACACAGACTCTCAAGAGACTGTAAGGATTTTTGCCTGTGTATTTCCCTGACCTTAACCCCTTTAGCTTGGCACGTGGCCCGAAATACACCCATGTTGGAGCGACTGGCTTTTCATACCTCAGAGTGCAGATGTGGCCTGGGGACAGACAACACACTTGTTTCTGCATACATTGTTTTTGCTTAATAAGCTGTTTTGAGCCTACGTACAAACCATAATCAAAGCAATTGAAACTGGTTCTAAAACCATTTACTTTTTAAAAGTGACACGCTATAATTTTAGGTGTCACAGAACGCATAACAACACACTATACAATTGGAACACTTACATAACCAGCTTTTTCTGATAACCACGCACCTTGTGTGGGGCAGGGTACACACTGTTCCAGTTAAATATTGTTTCATCAGCCTTTGTTCCTTTTCATTATACAACCCGTATAATGCTTCCCATTTAAATGGTAAAGAAATCGTTTTAACTGTCTGTAAACACTGTGTGATTTTCCTGTGTTTTAATGTAAGCTCTGAATCAACGCAGGGTTAATAAACTCTTAAAATGAAGCTGTACATGGCTGGTGCACATCAGCCGTTTGCAATCACCAGCTTGTCGTTCAACCTTGTGATGCGCGGGTATGGCGCTTTGCTGCCTGCGAGAATTAAGAAAAACTCATAGCGTTGTTCTTAAAAGTAACTTCTTGTTATCTGGGTTTCTGCTGACATTGGCAAAGTGAACAGGAAACGCAAATGTTAACTTTTAATGAGCTTTGTCTCGCACCATGCTAGGGAAATAAGCCCAAATCTGGTCAAGGAAATGACGTAAGCTAGCTGCGTATCTGTGCTGTGCGAAGTCATTTCTTTGCTCAGCTAAGAAACATCTCCACTGATGCTGGCTCAGAAACTAACATCTCCACTGATGCCAGCTCAGACACTACACCTCCTGAGGTCTACTGCATGCTGCATGTGTTCTTTGATTTGCTTTGTTCCTGCTTGCACTTTGATTCCTGAATAAACTATTTTTGATTAACTTGAAGAAGATTAATTATTTTTGAGAAGAAATCAAACCTCTTACAAGACACAGGCACACACATACACGCTCAGACACAGACACACAGAGAAACACACACACACAGGGACAGAGACACACAGACACTGCGTAGCAGTTTGACCCATTCCTGGTTTCACTATGAGTTTAATAAGACTCACCTGAGCTTGTTGCCTGTACACACACTGTGGCTGACCAAGCTCGTAGTAAAACCTGCTATGAATGGGTGAAACCGCGATGCAACAGCAGCCTTGTTTTGATTCCTGTCAGTGTCTTTCTAACAGGATGTATACAGAGGGATACACCACGATGCCCGCTAGCAGCCAGTAGTCATGGCGACGGTGCCAAATTTCATTGATTTTGCCAGAGGAGATGGCGGCACGCTCTTCATTCTGCCATATCGTGTGCAGCTCTGCAAGAGAGAGAGAGAGAGAGAGAGAGAGAGAGAGAGGGAGAAGAGAGAGAGAGAGAGAGAGAGGAGAGAGAGATACAGAGAGATGTGGCCATGTTAGAAAATAGTGTTGGGATTTTGGGGTCATTAACAAGATGAAAGATTTGTTTGCAAGGAGAGTGGATTCAAAAGCCTCGGCTTTTGCTGTAAGAAGCTTTCTCTGCCTGCCTGCCTGTCTGTGTCTGTCTGTGTGTCTGTCTGTGTCTGCCAGTCTGTGTGTCTGCCTGCCTGTCTGTGTGTCTGTCTGTGTCTGCCTGCCTGTCTGTGTCTGTGTGTCTGTGACTGTCTGTGTCTACCTGCCTGTGTCTGCGTCTTCCTCCATCTGTCTATGTCTGTCTGTGTCTGTGTGTCTGCCTGCCTGTCTGTCTGCCTGTCTGTGTGTCTGCCTGCCTGTCTGTGTGTCTGTCTGTGTCTGCCTGCCTGTCTGTGTCTGTGTGTCTGTCTGTGTCTGTGACTGTCTGTGTCTACCTGCCTGTGTCTGCGTCTGCCTCCATCTGTCTATGTCTGTCTGTGTCTGTGTCTGCCTGCCTGTGTCTGTGTGTCTGTCTGTGTCTGTGACTGTCTGTGTCTACCTGCCTGTGTCTGTGTGTCTGTCTGTGTCTGTGACTGTCTGTGTCTACCTGCCTGTGTCTGCGTCTGCCTCCATCTGTCTATGTCTGTCTGCCTGCCTGTCTGTGTGTCTGCCTGCCTGTCTGTCTGCTGTCTGTGTGTCTGTCTGTGTCTGTGTCTGCCTGCCTGTGTCTGTGTGTCTGTCTGTGTCTGTGACTGTCTGTGTCTACCTGCCTGTGTCTGCGTCTGCCTCCATCTGTCTATGTCTGTCTGTGTCTGCCTGCCTGTCTGTGTGTCTGCCTGCCTGTCTGTCTGCCTGTCTGTGTGTCTGCCTGCCTGTCTGTGTGTCTGTCTGTGTCTGCCTGCCTGTCTGTGTCTGTGTGTCTGTCTGTGTCTGTGACTGTCTGTGTCTACCTGCCTGTGTCTGCGTCTGCCTCCATCTGTCTGTCTGCCTGCCTGTCTGTCTGCCTGTCTGTGTGTCTGCCTGCCTGTCTGTGTGTCTGTCTGTGTCTGCCTGTGTCTGTGTCTACCTGCCTGTGTCTGTGTCTGCCTGTGCCTGTCTGTGTGTCTGCCTGCCTGCCTGTATGTGTGTCTGTCTGTGTGTCTGTACCTGTGAACCCTCCGTCTGCGATGTTGAACATGAACCGCGGCCGCTCGCTCCTCTCCTCTCTCCTCCCGCTCCCCCGGCCGCCAGCCTCCTCCTTCCCAGCAGGCACTGCGGTCGCCCTTCCAGCCTCCTTCTCAATCTTAACTTCCTCTGCGAAAAAAAAACCCCCAAAAAACAAAACAAGAACATCCATTAAAACAATCGCAGACGAGACAGACCACAGCCCCTCACACACACACTTCCATTCACTCTACAGGCCAGTTCAGAAAGAGAACACGATATCGCAAGCGTTTTAAAACTGCTGCAGTATAGGTAGGAGAACGTTCTCAGTTTGCTTGCTTTGTTTTCCTTGAATTACACGTTTGGTGCTTGCTGCAGGCATGCCAGTCATTGAGAGGAAGCAGCTGACTAGTTGCTGACAGGAAAGGCTGGTTGACGTTTACCTTTCTTAACCTCTGTGGCGGGGGTCTCTGTGGGGCCCTTGGTATCCTGGATCTCAGCCTGCTTCAATTCCATCTTTATATCTTCTTTCTTCACAGAATCTGCAAGAAAACATCGGGATACATTTAATAACGCTGATGAAGGCACTACAGCCCAAATGCTGGTCTGCTTGACTCAGTCTCTTCTAGTTTCAATAACACTGATGAAGGCACTAGAGCCCAAACGCTGGTCTGCTTGACTCAGTTTAGTTTCAATAACACTGATGAAGGCACTAGAGCCCAAACGCTGGTCTGCTTGACTCAGTTTAGTTTCAATAACACTGATGAAGGCACTGGAGCCCAAACGCTGGTCTGCTTGACTCAGTTTAGTTTCAATAACACTGATGAAGGCACTAGAGCCCAAACGCTGGTCTGCTTGACTCAGTTTAGTTTCAATAACACTGATGAAGGCACTAGAGCCCAAACGCTGGTCTGCTTGACTCAGTTTAGTTTCAATAACACTGATGAAGGCACTAGAGCCCAAACGCTGGTCTGCTTGACTCAGTCTCTTCTATTTTCAATAACACTGATGAAGACCCTAAATGCTTGTCTGCTTTCTCTAATGACTGACATGCCTTGATGCCAGTAGGATGCAGTTGACCGATATTGTAAAATTTTCAGTACCTTAAAACGATCAAATTAATTGATAATGTCACAAGAACCGATTCTAACTCTCGTCTGTACCTTGAGTCTCCTCTGGGGCTGTAGGTGGCGCTGTTGCTGTGTCCTGGTCTCCCGGTTCCTCTAGTTTCTTATCCTCACTCTGTGGTGGGTCTTTGCCCTCCTCTCCCGACTCCGCTGCCTGACTTTCAGGTGTCTCACTGGGGGTGACTGCCTGGGAGCTGCCCTCAGGAACCAGTACAGGCTGCTGCTAAAACACAGCGACAAGGACAGAGGCACAGACCGCAGGGTTACTCGCTGTGACACTGTATCCCAGTCTAGCTCCGTCTAGTCAAAATTAGAGCTATCTGCATAATGAAAAAATATACCAATACAGGGATGGAAATAAAGACTCCTGTTGCACAGCGGTTTGACCCATTCCGGGTTTTATTACGAGCTTGGTTAGTCACAATGTGTATAGGTAAGTTGGCTTGGTGGTCCAGTGGTTAAAGAAAGGAGGTTCCCGGTTCAAATCCCAGCTCAACCGCTGTCTCACTGTGTGTGACCCTGAGCGAGTCACTTCACCTCCTTGTGCTCTGCCCTTCGCATGAGATGTAAAACAAACAAGCTCCTATTGGAAGTGACTCTGCAGCAGCAGTTGTCGATGATGCACAGTTCACTCCCTAGTCTCTGTAAGTCGCTTTGGCTAAAAGCGACTGCTAAATGACTAATTATTGATAATAACTAATTAATAGGTAACAAGCTCAGGTGTGTCTTATTAAACTCGTAGCGAAACCAGGAATAGATCAAAACGACTATGCAACAGCAGTCTTACTGCCATCCCTGTACTGCAGGGTAAATAATGTCAACAGCAAGTTTTATCACATCTGGAAACATGAGAATTGTAAAGTGTGTTGTATAATGAACAGAGAACTGTCCTATAATCACGATCAGATTGGAAATGAAAACTCTTTCTGTGTACTTCCAGGTACCTCTGAGGTGCGGCCGCTCTCCGCACTCTTTGATTCCTTCTCTGTTTTCTCCTCTTTGCCCTCCGTTTCCTCCTGCTCTCCATCCTTCACGCTCTTCTCTCCTCTGTCAACGGGGGCGGGGGTAGCTGTGGCAGACGAAACAACAGTGTAACAACGGCAGGTGACACGACACGAGGTAAACCTCTGTCAATGGTTTGCCGGGACGCCTTCTTCGTTTCTGCGTCGGCTTTTATGCATCGCAGAGATTGGAGTGTGGAAGGGGCAGGAGTGAGCAGTGAGCAGTGTGTGTGTGTGTGTGTGTGTGTGTGTGTGTGTGTGTGTGTGTGTGTGTGTGTGTGTGTGTGTGCAGGTCACAGCCCCTGCAGTACCAGTCAGTTCATCCAGGAGACAGTAGTGAGTGTGTGTGTGTGTGTGTGTGTGTGTTTGTGTGTGTGTAGTACTGCAGTACCGGGGAGTGTGATCAGGGTGCAGTACCTGGCTGGGAGGTGCAGGGGGTGCTGTTTCCGCTGGGCTCCGGGGTCGTGGCGACCGTCCGGATGGCGGGGGACGAGGCCCGGGAGGATTTCTTTGAGTCGCCGCTGCTCTCTGGCTTCAGCTCCGGCAGGCTCCACTTCCCGTTGATGTGCTCGAACTCCTGGACCTGGAGAAACAAGGAGAGGCAGAGCGGATAAAACAATCCCACACACTCCACTCCACACTCACGCTTAGCATCTTACTGATGAAGACACTGGACCACAAACGCTGGTCTGCTTGACTCAGTTTAGTTTCAATAACACTGATGAAGGCACTAGAGCCCAAACGCTGGTCTGCTTGACTCAGTTTAGTTTCAATAACACTGATGAAGGCACTAGAGCCCAAACGCTGGTCTGCTTGACTCAGTCTCTTCTAGTTTCAATAACACTGATGAAGGCACCAGAGCCCAAACGCTGGTCTGCCTCGGTCTAAAACGAGAGACACACGTTTGCTAAAACATATTTTTCAAACTACACATTCGAAAACCTAAATTCAGTAAATGGACAGGCACGTGCGTGGAGGATGAATGCAGTGGAAGCTGCAGGTCTTTGTGACGGCACCGCTCACTACCACTGTAGCTCCTCCAGCTCAGTGGTACTCAAGCCTGGCCCCGGGGATCCACTCCAGTCCAGATTTTTACTCCAAGCAGGTTCTAAAATAGCTCACTGAACCTGCGAAGAGGCAATTAACTACACTGAGGACCTGACTGAAATAAAGACCTGGACCAGACTGGAGTACCACTGCTCCAGCCGTTGGTTCTTTGGCCCCGGTTCTCACCTTCTTCTTGAGCAGGCTCAGGACCCCGATGCGGGTGAGCACTGGCTGCCTGCACAGCCCCTCTCTGGGGACCCCGTCTGCGAAGGTCTCTGATCCATCTGCTACCGGCTCACAGAGGTGCCTCATGAAGAGAGACACGTACGCCCTGCCGGGGAGACACAACCACACTCACAGTATTAATATTATTATTAGAATTACTATCGAGTCATTCAGCAGACGCTTTTATCCAAAGCTACTACAGAGACTAGTTGATGATGCATAGTTCACCCCCAACTGCTGCTGCAGAGTCACTTCCAATAGGACCTCGTTTGTTTTACGTCTCATCCGCAGGACGGAGCACAAGGAGGTTAAGTGACTTGCTCAGGGTCACACACACACACACACAGTGAGTCAGCGGCTGAGCCGGGATTTGAACTGGGAAACCCTTTTCTTTAACCACTGGACCACCAAGCCTAACTGTAACTCTGCGTTAGACTGACAATGCGACCCTGTGGCTGGGCTGAACAGGGCTCGAGAGTCCACGGCAACAGGTGTCATCACAGCCATGCTTGATTTACCATTCCCTTATTGAATAATAACGGAACGGGCTCACCTCCGCAGCTTGTAAATATTGCTCGGGTAACCAGGGGGCTGCTGCTTGCTTATCCCATGTATAACTCAGCGCGTGACGGTCGCTCGTGAAACTCACTTGAACTCCTTCTCGGTCTTCACCCGCAGGTCTCGGACCAGCCAGTGGCAGGAGAAGGCGTCCTGGGAGGGCATCCCCCAGCGCATCACTGCGTTCAGGAAAGCCTTGCGCTGCCGAGTGTTGAACCCCAGCACCTGCAACACAGACAGGCAGGGAGGGAGGGAGGGAAGCAGGGTCACCACACCATGGACAAGGCACTATAGCAAACCCTGGACTGCATCAAATAACACTGATGAAGTCACTAGAGCCCAAACGCTGGTCTGCTTGACTCAGTTTAGTTTCAATAACACTGATGAAGGCACTGGAGCCCAAACACTGGTCTGCTTGACTCAGTTTAGTTTCAATAACACTGATGAAGGCACTAGAGCCCAAACGCTGGTCTGCTTGACTCAGTTTAGTTTCAGTAACACTGATGAAGGCACTACAGAGCCCAAACGCTGGTCTGCTTGACTCAGTCTAGTTTCAATAACACTGATGAAGGCACTGGAGCCCAAACGCTGGTCTGCTTGACTCAGTCTAGTTTCAATAACACTGATGAAGGCACTAGAGCCCAAACGCTGGTCTGCTTGACTCAGTCTAGTTTCAATAACACTGATGAAGGCACTGGAGCCCAAACGCTGGTCTGCTTGACTCAGTCTAGTTTCAATAACACTGATGAAGGCACTAGAGCCCAAACGCTGGTCTGCTTGACTCAGTCTAGTTTCAATAACACTGATGAAGGCACTAGAGCCCAAACGCTGGTCTGCATCGTTAAAAACTAATGTTACTCACACGTAACCTCCTGCATTGTCTATTTTAACTATAATTATTTTTCAACAGATCCCTCCCGGCACGTACCTCGATGTTGCCCCCGACTCTGGCCAGCAGGGGGGGTAAGGGCTTGTCTTTGTCGTTTCTTAGTTGTCGTCGAGACTGCCTGCGACCTTCACAACCGGGAAATGAAATGAAAAGACACAGGGTGGGGGTCAGACGAGGGTAAGGAGGCTGGTTTACCGCTGAGCCGCTAACCATCGCTATCCCAACAGGCACACAGCGCTCAGACCAGCCCTCGTTTCACCTGGAAGACTAATTCAAACCCAGTTGCCCAAGTACCTTGCCCCCCCTTTTCACGATATTTTCGTAAAAATTGTTATCTGCCCGATTATTTCCCCCCCAGGTTTCCCTCCCCAGCTCAGAATGATCAATTCCCTCCTCCCCTGCTTTTGCTATGGGGAAAGTTCTAGAAGGGTCGAGACACTTTTCCGAAGGGAAACTTAACTGTGCCGTACCATCAGATACGCCTTTAGAAGCTCACAGCTGTGCTCCGAGCTCCGGGGATTGTCACAGACTGGACTGCCCTCCTGTACTTACGCCTGTGCTGTGAGCGCGAAGGGGAGGGCCACTCTGAAGGCCCACTCCTGTGCTTTAGCTGCCCCCAGCGCTGCCTGTCTGCTGGCAGCTTCCTGTCTGTGTGAATGAGGGGGGGTCGTTTCTCCTCTCCGCGGCCCCCCAGGAACACACACAGCCCCCAAGGGCTCAGAGACAGCTAGCAGAGTCTAGGCCCTCATCACCTGGCAGCACAAAACTGGACTAAACTGTGGGGGGGGGACAATAACTGGGCACAAAAAAAAGTTACAGGGCTTGAACTAATAACATTTCACTTGGTTCCTTATTAAAGCTTACCATGGTAAAATGTCTGTGCTTTCCCCCATCGTTTTACCATGCATCAGGTTTATTAATATGCATTACCATACCTCCCTGCACTTCACAGTGCTTAGCTATGCTTTACCGTGCTTTCATGCTTGTCTCATTAAACTCATAGTAAAAACCAGGAATGGATCAAACTGCTTTTGCCACCCCTGCAACGGCACTCTGTGGCTGTGTGTCTGTCCCTGGCCTAAAAAAAACACACCACAGAAAGCTCTCAATAAGAAAGAATCTTTGACGCACGTTCTCTCGCAGTTGTTGGTTTGTATTTGCTGTGCCTCTCCCCCCCCCCCCCCCCCTCCACCCCGCTCCACCCCCGGTACCTTCAGGCCGCTCATCGAAATCTTCATCCTCCTCTTCAGACCCCACGGAGTACTCCGACTGGTTATCTGAAACATCATGATGCCACTCTGAAACAGTACATATTGCACAGTAAGCAGGCAAGGTCCGGAGGCTACACTGACCTCAGCTCCCTTCCCAGTCCCTGCGCCAGAACAGAGGAGCGAAATCCACCAGCGAGAGGAGGCGGTTGGGCCCCCGTCAGAGCTCGTCCGGTTCTGATTGGATCTCAGAAACTTTGTTCAAGTCGGGTCATAAAAGGATCCCGGTGATTCAGCATCAACACCGTGGCTCGGTAACCCTTGATACCCCTTGGGAACACTTGACAACCCCTTCCACCCCCTCACCCCTCCCTGTGTGAAGAGGTGACCCCTTCCCTCTGTTCTCAGTCTATTTCCACACTGTGTGCCCTCTGGTCCTGCGCTGCGTTTGAAGTGTTGGTTGGGATCAACTCAGCTGCTTTCAAGACTTAGCTGCTTATTCGTATAAGAAACCCTTGCCACTAGAAATTAAAAAGGGGGCATGTTCTGGTTCTTTGTTTTTTGTGTCTGTCTCTGTCTGTGTTTGTGCAGTACCTAGGCTGCAGATGACCTCTCTGTGTGTGAGTGTTTCTGTCTGTGTCTGTGTAGGATCTGTGTATTTCTGTCTTTGTCTGTGTGTCTCAGTCTGTCTGTGTCTGTCTGTCTGTCTCTGTGTTTGTCTTAATCTGTGTGTCTGTGTTTGTGTATGTGAGTGTCTCTGTGTCTCTCTCTGTGTTCAGTACCTTGGTCCTCCTGTGCTGCATCGTTGTAGTTGCCTGTGTGTGTGTGTGTGTCTCTGTGTCTCTCTCTACCTCTCTCTGTGTTCAGTACCTTGGTCCTCCTGTGCTGCATCGTTGTAGTTGACCTGCTTGCGCACTCTCTTGCCCTTGCCCAGGTTCCTGGCCAGGTCTTCTTGCTGCTGCTCGTAGTGATGCCTCAGCAGCTTCTCCCAGTAGTCGGGGTCCACGTTCTCCTCTTGCTTGATGATCTCGCGCTCAATCTCCTCCATCTAAACACACAGAGACAGGGACCATAGTTTGTTTTTTCATATGCTTTACCAGACCTCTCTGTGCTTTACAATGCTTCCCTATGCTTTACCAGACCTCTCTGTGCTTTACAATGCTTCCCTATGCTTTACAACACCTCTCTGTGCTTTACAATGCTTCCCTATGCTTTACCAGACCTCTCTGTGCTTTACAATGCTTCCCTATGCTTTACCAGACCTCTCTGTGCTTTACAATGCTTCCCTATGCTTTACCAGACCTCTCTGTGCTTTACAATGCTTCCCTATGCTTTACCACACCTATCTGTGCTTTACAATGCTTCCCTATGCTTTACCAGACCTCGCTGTGCTTTACAATGCTTCCCTATGCTTTACCCTCTCTGTGCTTTACAATGCTTCCCTATGCTTTACCACACCTCTCTGTGCTTTACAATGCTTCCCTATGCTTTACCAGACCTCTCTGTGCTTTACAATGCTTCCCTATGCTTTACCACACCTCTCTGTGCTTTACAATGCTTCCCTATGCTTTACCAGACCTCTCTGTGCTTTACAATGCTTCCCTATGCATTACCACACCTCTCTGTGCTTTACAATGCTTCCCTATGCTTTACCAGACCTCTCTGTGCTTTACAATGCTTCCCTATGCTTTACCATGCTTTCACTGTGCTTTATCACACTTTGCTGTGCTTGTACTATGGCAGGACACTTTCCTAAGGGTACCAGCGCAGTGGATTGAGTCTCTCTCCCGCTCACCTTGTCCTCCTCTCTCACCACGTACTGTGCCACCTTGAAGGAGCTCAGGTACTCGTTCATGTTCTGCATGTCTGTGTCGTCCGTGGCGTCCTGGCTCCTGTCCAGGAGCCTCTCTACAGCGGCGTTATCGTAGTGGATCACACTGCTGTCCTCCTCCTCACCTGCAGGGGGCGGAGGGGAGTAAAGGGTTGCGTGTGTAATAGAGTAGTCTCGCTCTTTTAACTCATCACACTGATGCTGCAAGAAAACCCGAAATAGAAGGCAAACTGCCCAGGCAGGGATAGCAATAGGACTCCTGTTGCGCAGCAGTGTCACCCAGTCCAGGTTTTACTCCCAGCTTGATCAGCCCCAGTGTGTCTAGGTAACAAGCTCAGGTGTGTCTTATTATTAAACTCCTAGTGAAACCAGGACTGGATCACACTGCTGTGCAACGGGAGTCTTATTTCCCTCCGTGGTATTGCACATTAGGTGCTTACATTACAGACATATATATCAGTACAGATCTATCTATCTATCTATCTATCTATCTATCTATCTATCTATCTATCTATCTATCTATGTATATGTATATATATCAGAATTACAAGGGCCAATCAAATTGCGTGAAAGTCGCCAAAAGGCTTCTACATTCACAGCATTTTGGCAACTTTCACACGATTTGATTGGCTCTTGTAATTCTGATATTTGCATAAAATCCCGAATACCCAGTTCTAGTTACTGCTTTAACTCGGAAGCTCTATATATATATATATATATATATATATATATATATATATATATATACACGTATATACAGCAGTATAGATCTCTACACATCAGTACAGATATCCAGCAGTATACATCTCTACACAGCAGCCCAGATATCCAGCAGTATAGATCTCTACACAGCAGTACAGACAGATCTCTACACAGCAGTCCAGGCTGCAGGTCTCTCTCTCCCGCACCCTCGTTCTCGTGTTTGAACAGCTCCTCCGTGCCGAACTTGAGGATGTCGTCGAGCTCCTGCTTGGACATGGTGCCGGTCTTGGAGCCCAGGCCGGGCCGCACCACCAGGTGGGTCAGCATCATCTTGTGCTTGGCCACCTGCGTGATGCGCTCCTCCACCGAGCCGCGCGTCACGAAGCGGTATATCATCACCTTTTTGGCCTGGCCGATGCGGTGTGCCCGGCTGAACGCCTGCAGGGGGCGCAAGAGAGAGAGAGAGAGAGAGAGAGAGAGAGAGAGAGAGAGAGAGAGAGAGAGAGAGAGAGAGAGGGAGGGATACCCTTATTAAACTAACTCTGATTCAAAGTCTAATACGAGCCTGATTAGCCCCAGTGTGTATCGGTAACAAGTTCAGGTGTGTCTTAACAGCGATGGAAATAAGACTCCTGTTGCACAGCAGTTTCACCCATTCCAGGTTTTACTACGATGAGCTTGATGTGTCTAGGTAACAAGCTCAGGTGTGTCTTATTAGACTCACAGTAAAACCAGGAATGGATCAAAACACGCTACAGGGTATCGCTCTGAATTTCCGGACTATCTGTACACCACTAGGTTTGCAAAACAGTTAAAAAAAAAAAAAAAAAGAGTGTGGAAAAAGCAGCGACCTGGATGTCGTTGTGTGGGTTCCAATCCGAGTCGAAAATGATGACTGTGTCAGCTGTCGCTAGGTTGATCCCTAATCCGCCCGCCCTGGTCGACAGCAGGAAGCAGAACTGGGGAGCCCCGGGCGCTGAGAGAGATTCAGAGCGTCAGACTGAGTTTATGAATGCACCCTATATCTATATGCAGACAGGCTAAAAGAACCGAATCTATTCAGTCTTTGAACAAAGAAGACTACACTGTGATCTGATTCAAGCATTCAAATTTCTAAAAGGTATTGACAATGTTGACCCAAGGGACTTTTTTGACCTGAAAAAAGAAACAAGGACCAGGGGTCACAAATGGAGATGATATAAAGGGGCATTCAGATCAGAAAATAGGAGGCACTTTTTTTACACAGAGAATTGTGATGGTCTGGAACCAACTCCCCAGTAATGTTGTTGAAGCCGACACCCTTCAAGAAGCTGCTTGATGAGATTCTGGGATCAATAAGCTACTAACAACCAAACGAGCCAGATGGGCTGAATGGGGCCTCCTCTCGTTTGTAAACTTTCCTATGTTCTTATGTCTATCTACAGCTATGGCTGTAGACTCCTGATTCGTAATTCGCCAGGCGTTGTCTACTCTGAGCCTGGTTGGCCGAGACGGTCCGTGAGGTCTGTGTGTCTGACTCACCGTTGAAGCGGTCGATGGCGTCCTGTCGCAGAGCCCCTGTCACCCCCCCGTCGATCCTCTCATACTTGTACCCGTCGAAGTCCAGGAAATCCTCCAGAAGATCCAGCATTCTAGTCATCTGGCGAGCAGGCAAGGGTGTGAGGGCTCTACGCTGGTAAACAAGACTCCCACTGCATAGCAGTCTCACTCGTTCCAGGTTTTACTGTGCTATTAAACTCATAGCGAAACCAGGAATGGATGAAACTGCGATGTGACGGGAGTCTTATTTCCATCCCTGTTAGTAACCCTCCCGGATCCCTCCCTCCCTCTCTCTCTCTCGTGTTACCTGTGAGAAGATGAGCACTCTGTGGCCTTGCTCTTTGAGCTTCTTCATCATCTTCTGCAGCAGGGTCAGCTTCCCCGACGCCTTGACCAGCGCGTTGCCCTCGTACGCCCCGCTGGGCAGCTTCAGGGACTCCTGCCAGGAAAGAGAAGGTTCAGGGGGTGACCGCGGGCATTACAAATACTGAATGGAGATTAACGGAAGCTTAACTGAGTGTCTTCAATGTAAATTCAATGACTAACATTTCCACTAGAAGTCTCTCTCAGTGTCTTCAATGTAAATTCAATGACTAACGTTTCCACTAGAAGTCTCTCTCAGTGTCTTCAGTGTAAATTCAACGACTAACGTTTCCACTAGAAGTCTTTCTCAGTGTCTTCAGTGTAAATTCAATGACTAACATTTCCACTAGAAGTCTCTCTCGGTGTCTTCAATGTAAATTCAATGACTAACATTTCCACTAGAAGTCTCTCTCAGTGTCTTCAATGTAAATTCAATGACTAACGTTTCCACTAGAAGTCTCTCTCAGTGTCTTCAGTGTAAATTCAATGGCTAACGTTTCCACTAGAAGTCTTTCTCAGTGTCTTCAGTGTAAATTCAACGACTAACGTTTCCACTAGAAGTCTTTCTCAGTGTCTTCAGTGTAAATTCAATGACTAATGTTTCCGCTAGAAGTCTTTCATAAATAAGAGTCCAGGTTTTACTACTATGGGCTTGATTAGCCCCAGTGTATTGTCAAACTCGTAGTGCAACCAGAGATGGATCAAACTGCTCTGCAATGGGAGCCCTATTTCCACCCTTGTGATTGTGGAGCTGTGGCTGTCAGCGTGGTGCTCGGCAGGGGAAGGCACCCACCATGGCAGCCGCAGGGAAGAGGTAGGGATGGTTGCAGCACTTCTTCAGGTCCATCATCACATTCAGCAGGGACACCTGGTTCCCTCCCCCTTTAGAGTTGAGAGCCTCGAAGTTCCTGGTCAGTATGAACTTGTAGTATTTTCTTTAAAAAGAAGAAGAAAATGTACAATGATCCAGCCGAGAATGCGTTTAAAATCACAAAGTACAAATCCAGCCATCATATTATTGTATTTTTTTTATAATAGGGCAGCAGTGTGGATTAGTGGTTAGGATTCTGGACTCTTGACCGGAGGGTCGTGGGTTCAATCCCAGGTGGGGGACACTGCTGCTGTACCCTTGAGCAAGGTACTCCAGTAAAAACCCAACTGTATAAATGGGTAATTGTATGTAAAAATAATGTTGTAACAATTGTAAGTCGCCCTGGATAAGGAATAAGAAATAAATAATAAGAATAAGAAATCAAAAATAAAATTAATAATAATAGCCAGAAGAGCCGTACCATGCACTGACACTAACCCGCTTGAGCGCCAGAGACAATACTCCCTGTGGAATCCACAGTGAAGACAGGTGACTCCGCACAGCCAGGAACCTGCGCTCACCTGACTGCATTTTACTATCTATTATTAATGACTTATTTGGCAGACGCCTTTATCCAAGGCGACTCACACAGGTGTTACAGGGCAGTACAGGGTTACAATGCAAGCTTCATATTGAAACACAGTGTAGTTTACAGTAAGTGCAACTAACCCTACTGAAATACAATATATGAACTAGGATGCAACAAGTAAGGATTACAGCAAGTTATGTCTACAATGACATTTTACACTGCAATAGTGCAAGGATGATGCATTCCATGCACACCACGCGGCCATGCGATTCCAAATTGGGGAGAAAACCGGGGTAAAAATTTGGCAACGACTACATTAAAAATAAAAGCTTAATTCATAATAGCAATGCTTCTGCTCTCACTTCTGCATGGGGCTCAGCTCCACCCGCACGATCAGCTCTGTCTTGGTTGGCATGTTCTTGAAGACGTCTGCCTTCAGCCTCCTCAGCATGTGGGGCCCCAGCAGGTCGTGCAGCTTCTTGATCCGGTCCTCCTTCGAGATGTCGGCGAACTCCTCCAGGAATCCGTCCAGGTTACTGCGGAAGAGGAGGAGCAGAGCATCACAGGAGACCTAATTCTGGATAGCAGTTTCATAATCTTGTATTTTGTAAATCGATATTACTTTTATCTGGCTCGTTTTTTTTTTTTTTCTTCAGAAAACGTCACTGCTGGATTACAAATAATTATGATTGAAAAATATATATATATTTTTTTCCTCATTCGCAAAATACAGAAATATAAAAACTTTAGCCATAGCTGTAGGCTCCTGACACCAAGCTCCAAGCCACACACAGGAGCATATTTTAAAAGCATATACTCCCGGGGGAGCTGAGAGAGCTGGGGGAGCCGAGAGAGCAGGGGGAGCTGAGGGAGCTGAGAGAGCTGGGGGAGCCGAGAGAGCAGGGGGAGCCGAGGGAGCTGGGGGAGCCGAGAGAGCTGGGGGAGCCGAGAGAGCAGGGGGAGCTGAGGGAGCTGGGGGCGTACTTGAATCTCTCTGGGGTCAGGAAGTTCAGCAGATGGAACAGTTCCTCCAGGTTGTTCTGCAGTGGGGTGCCGGTGAGCAGAAGCTTGTGATCGATCTTGTATCCGTTCAGGATCCTGAAAAACTGTCAAAAAACAAACAAACAAAGCAACAATACAAAAATGCAAATAATAATATTAACACGTTGCAAACAATTTTTTTTCACCAGCGGTGGTTTATCAAAAATCGAAATAACAAAAATAACACACAGGTATGTGAAATGTCCCCTTCTTGTACTGGACAGGGAGATCTTGAGCAGAAATGTATTTCCGATGTTTGATGCAGCTGGTGTGTTTTTTCCATTGAAGACATTTTAAAGAAATCGTGCGGCTAATGTTAAATAAAAAGACCTAAATTATGTTTGTGTAGCTTTATTTTTTTATATTATGCCTCAATCCTAAAATTCTAAGGGTGGTGCAAAACTTTTGGCAGTTCAGAAGCTACTGCAGTGGTATTGATTAGTCTGAATCGCTTACCTTGGACTGGTTGTTTTTCAGCCTGTGTGCTTCATCCACCACCAAGCAGGCCCAGTTAATGGAGCCCAGAGCAGCCTGGTCAATCGTGACCAGCTCATAAGAGGTGAGGAGCACGTGGAACTTGATCTGCGCCTCCCTCTGGTGGTGGGGAAAGGGAATGACAAGGAACAGGGAAAGGTGTCAGGCTGTACACCGAGCTACCAAGATAATTGTAGCAAATCTTCTGTCTCCCTTTTTTTTTTTTTTTTTTTCACTGGCTATTTATTAGAAGGTGATTTTTCGATAATTCACTCATTATTGCTACATTACTTATTACTCCACAGAAATCAGGTGAAGGTCGTTGGTGTAGATCGGGCTGATTCACCTTTCAGAGCGAAAGAAGTGAAGAAACAGCAGCTTGGGTTTGTGATGATGCTTTTCTTCAGACTCTGCGGAGAACAGCGATCCACACGAACCCCAGCAGCTGTTTCTTCACTCCTTTCACTCTGAACGGTGAATCAGCCCGATCGACACCAGCGACCCTAATGAGTTTAATAAGACACACCTGAGCTTGTTACATGTACACACTGTGCCTAACCAAACTCGCACTAGTAAAACCTGGAATGGGTGAAGCTGCCATGCAATAGATGTTTTGTTCCCATCCCTGCTGCATCCGCCCCAGGCTCACCCTCATCTTGAAGGCCTTCCTGCCCCCCTTCATGGCGTTTCCCTCGAAGGAGAACTCGTTCTCGCGGATGATGGCGCGGCTGTGCTTATCTCCGGTGTAGGTCACAACGTAGAGGTTCGGGGCCCACATCTCGAACTCACGCTCCCAGTTGATGATGGTGGACAGCGGAGCGCTGACTAGGAACGGGCCCTTCGTGTGACCCTGCGAGGGGGGGTTGGAGCTAGACTTTAAACTGCAGCTTGAACCACAGGAAAAACACAATACTTCCCTATGCTTCCCCATACCTCTCTGTGTTTTACAATGCTTCCCTATGCTTTACCATACCTCTCTGTGCCTTACAATGCTTCCCTATGCTTTACAAGACCTCTCTGTGCCTTACAATGCTTCCCTATGCTTTACAAGACCTCTCTGTGCCTTACAATGCTTCCCCACGCTTTCACTGTGCTTCATCACACTTTGCAATGCTTTTACTATGGGGGACACGTTTCATGAGGGCACACACAGTACAGGAAACGCAATGGGAGCGCCTTCATCAGCCCCCGGCTCCCAGCCTCATGCTCACCTCCCTGTAGAGCGAGTGCAGGAAGACGATGGTCTGGATGGTCTTGCCCAGCCCCATCTCGTCTGCCAGGATGGTGTCGGTGCCCTGGGTCCAGGAAAAGCGCAGCCAGTTCAGCCCCTCCAGCTGGTAGGGGTGCAGTGTGCCCCCCGTCACTGTCACGAACTGGGGCTGGGTCTCGTACTGCACCGCGGGCTGAGGGGAGAGGGAGAGGGGGGCGCGCCAGTTAAACGGTTTTTAGGTAATGAGATGCCTGCTTCTAGATGGGGTGCAAATAGTTTTTGAAAATCGGTGCTAATTGTTTTGAAAGTTATGCACCAGGGAGCCTACTGGTGCCAAATGATCAATCCCCCCTCCCCTCCACACTGTTTGCAACCAGTTTCTGCAGCTAAACTTCCCACACGACACAACCCTTCCCTGCTGTGTATGTGGATGAGTGTGGGCGGGTCATGTGAGCAGTACAGACCCAATGAGAAACTACCATCATCTATGGGTGCTAAGCAATCAACACCCGGGCCCTGCGATTGCCTGTGGATCAACACCCTGGCTCTCACTGCAGGACTCACGTCGTTGATAGGAGAGCTGGGGGGGGTGTCGTCCATTTCCTCTTTCTTGAATTTCTTCAGTTTCTTTGGTTTTGCCGGGTCTTCCTTTATTATGAGCTCTCTGCAAGAAAATGGGAGTGAAACCGACTGAGCAGCACCCAGACAGAGCATTTCTGAATATTATTATTATTATTTATTTATTAGCAGACGCCCTTATCCTGGGCGACTTTCAATTTGTTACAAGATATCACATTATTTTTACATACAATTACCCATTTATACAGTTGGGTTTTTACTGGAGCAATCTAGGTAAAGTACCTTGCTCAAGGGTACAGCAGCAGTGTCCCCCACCTGGGATTGAACCCACGACCCTCCGGTCAAGAGTCCAGAGCACTAACCACTACTCCACACTGCTGTAAATATATACGTGTGTGTGCGTGTGTGTATATCCCTAGATAGATAGATAGATAGATAGATAGATAGATAGATATGCATATTAATTATTTCTAGATGTATAGTAATTATTATATTGTTGTATTGTTATTTTATTGAGTCTGGTTTAATCAGGTCTCTCTATGTATTAGAGCTGCACTATTAAGATGTACCTGTACCTGTACCTGTGAATAAACTACCCTAAAGTGAATAAACTATAAAGTGAATAAGCTCCAGACTGAATGCAGTGTCCTGTGGTGTCGCTCCCTCCCTTACCGGTGTCTCCAGTAGGCTGACTGGTGGCTCTCGAATTCGGGGATGGTCATGTCCTCTTCCTCCCAGGTGCACTGATCATAGGTGAGGTCCCTCCACTTCAGCAGGTAGTGGAGACCTCCCTTCTTATCCACGCTGCGGTCAGACAAACACCAAGCAAACATTCAATCCCTCGTTTCAACAAGCAAACCCGGCTGGAAACTCCAGAGGAAACAATGGATGCTGCTGCATCAGTTTACACTCACAACTGCTTTACTGTTTACAGATGAATTAAAGAGGCAAGATCCCAGGATTGAAATAAGCCTCACCCATTTCACGTTTCATTACTACCAGCTTGATCAGCCCCCAGTGTGTCTAGGTATCAAGCTCAGGTGTGTCTTATTAGACTCACAGTGGAAACCCAGGAATGGATCAAACTGCTATGCAACGGAAGTTTTATTTCCACCCGTGAATTTAATGAAACCCTAGCCCTCCACCTCTCCCCCTCCCCACCCCCTCTCTGACCTGTGATTGATAATCCTGTGAATGCTCATCCACTAGTGTTTGATCCCTCTCTGTCTCTCTCTCTCTCTGTCTCTCTCTCCCTCTCTCTCACCTGTGTTTGATGATCCTGTGAATGCTCATCCACTAGTGTTTGATCCCTCTCTCTCTCTGTCTCTCTCTCTCCCTCCCTCTCCCTCTCTCTCACCTGTGATTGATGATCCTGTGAATGGTCATCCACTCTGGTTTGATCCCGTAGCGGTAGTAGCGCTCCTCCATGTCCCTGCTCCGGAGCTTCTCACTCCTCCCCTCGTCGTCCCCCGAGCAGCAGTCCAGGGAGGGCGGCTCGTCCATGTCGTTCTTGCGCTGGAAGTTGCGGAACATGACCGAGTGGTAGATCTCCAGCTGATGAGAGGGAGGTGGGAGAGAGAGAGGAGGTGGGTGAGAAGGGTGTATAGAGGGGGAAAGAGAGAGAGACAGAGCGTAGGGTGAGAGATAGGGAAAGAGGGAGGGGAGAGAGATGAGAGGGAGAGAGAGGGAAAGAAAAAGACATTAACGCACTCAATCTGTTTCTGCAGAACCCGTCGTGGTTTTAAAACGTTTCGACCGCTTTGCCGTTGAGTGCGAGGTCTACACTCTCTGCGATACTACAAGTGCAGCTGCTGCCGTTGCTAATAGGTTGCAACGAGGGGGCGTTTGAGTTTCTCACGGCGCTCCTCAGTTCAGTTACCTGCAGTTCAGTCACCCAGGAGCAGTGCCAGTAAGACTGCCCCGCAAACTTCACAAAGAACTCTCTCTCCGAGCGCCCCACCAAGGGGGTGGGCGGGGGGCAGTCCGGGCTGGCGTCGGGGGGGAGGGGCACAGGGACGGGGGGAGGGGGGTCGACCCATTTCCAGTGCAGGATCTTCTGGACTCGCCCCTTGATTGGGGGGCACTGCAACAGAACAAAGACAAGGTACTAATCAAACAGTCATAGCTATCAGACACTCGATTGTGCTGAATTCAGACAGACAAAAAGAAACTTAAATACATTCAGTGACTAACGTTTCCACTAGAAGTCTTTCTCTGGGTCTTCAGTGTAAATTCAATGACTAACGTTTTCACTAGAAGTCTTTCTCAGCGTCTTCAGTGTAAATTCAATGGCTAACGTTTCCACTAGAAGTCTTTCTCAGTGTCTTCAGTGTAAATTCAATGGCTAACGTTTCCACTAGAAGTCTTTCTCAGTGTCTTCAGTGTAAATTCAATGGCTAACGTTTCCACTAGAAGTCTCTCTCAGTGTCTTCAGTGTAAATTCAATGGCTAACGTTTCCACTAGAAGTCTTTCTCAGCGTCTTCAGTGTAAACGACAGACGTTTTGCCTGGGAGTCTTTGAAAGGAAAACGTTGAAAAAAAGACTTCCAAGTCAAAACGTTTGCCATTGAATTCGTTAATTTCTTCCAGCATTTCTAGGATTGTAATTAAAAATGGAATGGAGCAGCAAGTGGAATAAAGAAGCAAAGCTGGTTCTGATTCCGCTCAGAATGTTTCATTTCAGGCCTTCCGGAACAAGGGGGCGGGGGCTATGGGAGGGGGCCGGCGTGTGATTGGCCGTACTCACGGTGCAGCGCGGGCAGAGCCACTCCCCATTGGGTATCTCCGGCAGGGGCGGGTTGAGGCAGTGGAGGTGGTAGGAGGAGGGGCAGGAGTCACAGCAGAGCAGCTCCCCACCGTCTTTGCACACCCCGCAGTACTCCAAGTGGTCGTCCTCTTCCTCCTCGTCCTCCTCCTCGCCTTCCTCCTCCTCCTCCTCCTCACACTCCTCCTCGTAGTCTTCGTCGTCATAATCCTTCGCCTCCCACTGGATTCCCTCCTTCTCCTGGGCAGACACAACATCAGAGCATCAGGTTACAGTCCAATACTGAAATACCGGTGCGGTTTACAGTAAGTGGCAATGCCACATATAGGATTTAGATTTTTTTTATTTTAGAGTGAGCGGTTATTATTTTTTTATTTATTTTCCCCCTTATTTTGGAATGTCCAATCATGTTTTTTCTCCTCCCCGCACAGCACGGGTGTTCTGAGGGCGTGTGAGCGTCCTCCGATCTCACAAGCCTAATGCCAGAATCGCTATTACACCGAGCAATCGAGAGCAGAGGCGAGGGAGGCTACCGATCCCAGAGAACAGAGACCAGCCTCTTATCCACTCTGAATGTGCTCGCTGTCTGGCCAGCAGGGGTCGCTGCTATGCCGTGATGAGAAGCAATCCCTGCCAGTCCGTCCCCCCCCCCCCCCCCCCCCGGCCCCTGCAGCCTGAGAGACTCACGCAGTGCGGGCAGCTCCACTTCCCCTCAGGAGCCTTCTCCAGCTCGGGGTCCAGGCACACCAGGTGGTAGGCTCGAGGACAGGTGTCGCACAGGATGATCTCTCCGCCCTGCTGGCACACCTCGCAGTAGTCCTGGTGGTCAGTCTCGTAGCCGTCAGCCTCCGCCTCCCCCTCCACCACCACCACTGCAGAGGAGAGAGCGGACAGCGGTCAGACACACAGCGCCAGCATTGAGAGACACAGAGACAGAGAGAGAGAGAGAGAGAGAGAGAGAGAGAGAGAGAGAGAGAGAGAGAGAGAGAGAGAGAGAGAGGCACACAGACAGAGAGAGACACAGAGACAGAGAGAGGCATACAGACAGAGAAAGACACAGAGACAGAGAGAAAGAGAGAGAGGCACACGGACAGAGAGAGACACAGAGACAGAGAGAGGCACAGACAGAGAGGCACACAGACAGAGAGACACAGAGACAGAGAGAGAGAGAGAGGCACACAGACAGAGAGAGACACAGAGACAGGCAGGCAGACAGACAGACAGACAGGCAGACAGACAGACGTACTTTTCTTCTTCTTCCGGGCCGGCCTGCCTCGCTTTCCTTTCTTGGCTCGTCCCGAAGCGTCCGATTTCACGGAGGAGCTGTGAGCGCTCGAGTTATCCAAGTCTGACTCTTCCAAATCCGCCTCGTCGCTCTGAAACACGCAGGAATTAACCACCGTCATTCCTCAACCAGCCCCCGGCCACTTACTGACTAACGGCTACAACAGCAGAGCAGGGATGGGAATCAGACTCCTATTACACAGCAGTTCCACCCATTCCAGGTTTTACTACTACCAGCTTGTTTAGCCCCCAGTGTGTATAAGTAACAAGCTCAGGCGTGTCTTACTGAAACCAGGAATGGATCAAACTGCTGTACAACAGGAGTCTCATGTCCCATCCCTGCTTAAACACACTCCATTCTCAGCTCACCAGCACTACAGGAAAGTGAAAGCATGGTAAGGCAGAGAGATCCATTGTAAAGCACAGGGATGCATTGTAAAGCACAGAGAGGTCTGGTAAAGCACAGAGAGGTTTGGTAAAGCATAGGGAAGCATTGTAAAGCACAGAGAGGTCTGGTAAAGCACAGAGAGGTTTGGTAAAGCATAGGGAAGCATTGTAAAGCACAGAGAGGTCTGGTAAAGCATAAGGAAGCATTGTAAAGCACAGAGAGGACTGGTAAAGCATAGGGAAGCATTGTAAAGCACAGAGAGGTCTGGTAAAGCATAGGGAAGCATTGTAAAGCACAGAGAGGTGTGGTAAATCATAAGGAAGCATTGTAAAGCACAGAGAGGTATGGTAAAGCATAGGGAAGCATTGTAAAGCACAAAGAGGTCTGGTAAAGCATAGGGAAGCATTGTAAAGCACAGAGAGGTGTGGTAAAGCATAGGGAAGCATTGCAAAGCACAGAGAGGTGTGGTAAAGCATAGGGAAGCATTGTAAAGCACAGAGAGGTCTGGTAAAGCATAGGGAAGCATTGTAAAGCACAGAGAGGTGTGGTAAAGCATAGGGAGGCATTGTAAAGCACAGAGAGGTCTGGTAAAGCATAGGGAAGCATTGTAAAGAATAGCGAGGTGTGGTAAATATGTATATAAAAAACACACTGTAAACTGCGATAAACGCACAGTATAACCACGGGAAGAGCACTGGGGGGGTGGGGGGGGACTGCAAAACTGCTGTGCAGAATTTCTTTGAAGGCAAGCTTTTGAGGGATTGTGGGTAGAGACAGGCACTCACAGAGCTGCTTCTCTTGCGCTTGCCCCCCAGCATGCCCAGCTTGATTCTCAAAGGAGCCATCTTCATCTTCATCTTCATCTTCATCTTCTTCCCCTTGACTTTCTTCTTCTCGCTGACACGGGGGCTGTGACTGCGCTTCTTGTGTCCGGGGCCTTTAGACAGAGAGAGAGAGACACACACACACAGAGAAACAGAGGGGGAGAGAGAGAGAGAGAGAGAGAGAGAGAGAGAGAGAGAGACATACACACAGAGAAACAGACAGAGAGAGAGAGACACACACACAGAGAAACAGAGAGAGAGAGACACACACACAGAGAAACAGAGAGACAGAGAGAGACACACACAGAGAGAGAGATACACACACAGAGAGAGAGATACACACACACAGACATACACAGACACACACAGAGACACACACACAGAGACACAGAGAGAGAGACACACACACACAGAGACAGAGAGAGAGATAGACACACACAGAGACACAGAGAGAGAGAGACATACACACACACAGAGACACACACACACATACAGAGACACACGCACACAGAGACACAGAGAGAGAGAGACACACACACACATACAGAGACACACGCACACACAGAGAGACATACACAGACACACACACACACACACACAGACAGACACACACACACAGATTGGAATTGACATTTTAGAGACAAAACAAAAACGACTGCGATTTTTCAACAGCTTTTGTTCTAAGCCAATTTAACTGACCAACAAACGGTGACTTCAATTAAAAAAGTAACTGGTGAGCCACTGTGGAGAAGAAGCTCAATTTAAAACAGAATGCAGCAACAACCCCAAATAAAAAAAAAAAAAAAACATGTAGGTAATAAAACGACAGAAAACAACAGTTTCTGCACCCACCTTTGCCTTCTTTGGTCTTGGCCTTGCGCGGGGGGGGCGGTTGCTCGGGCGACGCGGTTGCCGCGGAGACCTGCTCGGCGACGGAGGCGGCGGCTGCAGCAGCGGCAGCGGCCACGGCGGCCGGGCAGCCCTTGAACGGGTTGTTGGTGCTGAACTCTCGCCACTTCGCGCCCAGGATGGTCATCATCTTCGACATGGGGATCTTGGGGTTCTTCTTGGCAATCAGGGGCCTGCGGGGGCACACAGCGTGGCAGCCAGTCAAGCACAAGGAGGGGGGGATTGTGGGTACAGAATGCACACCGACAGCTCTGGCCAAAAGGTTTAGCATCACCTCGAATTTTAGGAGTGAGACATAAGTTAAAAACAAAAAAAAAAACAACAACTATATGAACATCATTTTTAGATATTTTATTTAACGTCATGTTGTAATCAATGAAACTACAAAAGGATATCGCCAAAAAATATAGTATTTCATGTTAGATTAAGAATTTCAATTTTTGTCGGTTTTTCAGTTAAGTATCTGGAAAACTCCAAAGCAGTGGTGTGTAAAATTAAATATGTTAACGTAACATTATTCAGCAAGTCTCATTTGACTTTATGAAGCAGAATTAGTTCATTCTACAGAGGGTGGGTGTAAAACTTTTTGGCCAGAGCTGTAGACAAAGATCACAGATTTACAGAGGCTCTCTCTATGGTTCAATCCATAGGAGGCAGTGTGATCCAGTGGTTAAAGTCCAGCGGCTTGTAACCAGAAGGTCACAAATCCCACCTCAGCCACTGACTGACTCACTGTGTGTGACCCTGAGCTTAACCTCCTTGTGCTCCGTCCTGCGGATGAGATGTTAAATCAACGTCCTATTGGAAGTGACTCTGCATATAACGCACAGTTAACAGCCTGCCTCTGTAAAGCGCTTTGTGATGGTGGAACACTATGAAAGGCGCTATACAAAAATAAAGACTGATTGATTGATTGATGAAAGTTAGTATGAGTTTTATTTGTGATGTTAAATCAACGTTCTATTGGAAGTGACTCTGCATATAATGCACAGTTCACAGCCTGCCTCTGTAAAGCGCTTTGTGATGGTGGATCACTATGAAAGGCGCTATACAAAAATAAAGACTGATTGATTGATTGATGAAAGTTAGTATGAGTTTTATTTGTGATGTTAAATCAACGTCCTATTGGAAGTGACTCTGCATATAATGCACAGTTCACAGCCTGCCTCTGTAAAGCACTTTGTGATGGTGGATCACTATGAAAGGCGCTATATAAAAATAAAGATTGATTGATTGATTGATTGATGAAAGTTAGTATGAGTTTTATTTGTGATGTTAAATCAACGTCCTATTGGAAGTGACTCTGCATATAATGCACAGTTCACAGCCTGCCTCTGTAAAGCACTTTGTGATGGTGGTCCACTATGAAAGGCGCTATATAAAGATATATATTTATGGTTTTTCTATGAGTTTAATAATAAGACACAACTGAGCTGGTCAGCTGGGTCTCTCACCTGGTGAACTGGCTGAAGGCTTTGTAGTTGGTCAGGGTGTGATAGTCTTCGTCAGTGAACACATGCTCCACGTCCTCCAGGCCCCAGTCTCTCAACAGCTGTCCTGAAGACTTCTGTTCAACCTGCGTGGGGGGGTGGGGGCAATATTTAAAAGCGTGAGGCGGCTCCCAAAAACACGTCTCCAGGACTTTTCATTACTGCCCTCTAAACCACAGCTTCAAAAAAAAAAAAAAAAAAAGGACAACCCTTTCTCTCCATTGCCCTCCCCTCCATAATCTTCCTTTATAAAATGAATAACAATAATGAAAAAAAGCAAGCACGGCACTTTCACTGTCTATCTCTCTGGCTCGTTCTTTTCTTTCTCTTCTGTCCTTTCTCCTCTTTCTCTTCTCTTCTATAACAATTATAATTATTAATAATATGACTTACACATACATCTCTGTTAAATTGTGTTTATGTTTCACCCTGTTTAATTTGTGAAATACAATAAACAAAGTATTTAAAAAAAAAGTCATTTTAATTGGGCAGCAGTGTGGAGTAGTGGTCAGGGCTCTGGACTCTTGACCGGAGGGTCGTGGGTTCAGTCCCAGGTGGGGGACACTGCTGCTGTACCCTTGAGTAAGGTGCTTTACCTAGATTGCTCCAGCAAAAACCCAACTGTATAAATGGGTAATTGTATGAAAAAATAATGTGATATCTGTACAATGTGAAATAATGTATAATGTGATATCTTGTAGCAATTGTAAGTCGCCCTGGGGGCGTCTGCTAAGAAATAAATAATAATAATTGCTTTCCTGACCAGCGTTTGGGAAGGAGTGTCAATAACTGTTTTTTTTTTCCCATATAGATTACATTTCCAGTTTCCTTAAAGAAAATATCCAAATTTCCCCCCCAAAATCCCATTCAATCAATTCTGACACATCAAAAAACTGCGATCTTGCAGCATGGTGTTAAAATCTTGAGCTGGCAACACAAACGACTTTTAAAACTGAAGCCGGCTGTTGGGTTTGCAGCCAGTCCATCAAACTGCGTGAGAGTCAACGTGCCTCACCTTAGTGCCCGCGCTGTCCTCGTTTTCTTCGTCCTCCTTTTTCTTCTTCTTCTTGGTTTTCTTCTCTTTCTTCTCCTTGTGTTTCTTCCTCCTCTTCTTGTCGCTGGCTCCGCTGTCGGATTTCTCTCCTCCCTCCCTCTCGGACCCCGATTCCTGCTCGCTTGCCTCCTGCAAACACGCCGGCTCGTTACAGCACAGAAGCGGCAAGCTTAGCACGGTTAGTTACCACAAATCCAGTAAAAAAAAAAAAAAAAAAACACAACAGCGTTTTTTTTTTTTTTTATTTTGTAACCCATAGCCACTCTGAAGCGGTTAAAAACAGCTAGTATTATTTATAATAACACAATCAAAAAGTGTTATCGGCAGCTGTGGTTTCGCTTGGAAGGGCAAACGACTCAAAATCAAATAACCAGTTTATACAACATAATATAAGTTTAAAATATATTTATTATCAAAGTTCAGCACGGTTCGGACAGTATGTCCATTCTTCGAACCAGAGCTGGTGTTGAAATAATGTCCTAAACGTTTTGAACTTTAACTGAACCAGTTTATATACATTTTAAAATGTATTTCTCCTTTTTTTTCACGACTTTATGATAGTTAAGACCATGTTTTGTACACAGAGTCGCGCTTTTCTGTAGTTGACTGTATGTGGGCCCTGAAAAGAAACTGAGGCACAGACTTACTGGTTTCTTCCGCTTCCTTATCTTCACTGGTTTGTTCTCTTTTTTTTCTTTCTTTTTCTTGGGTCCTCGTTTTTTCTTTTTTCCAGCCTCGCCTTCCGAGTTTTCCACCGGCCGGTCATCTTCACCTGAAAACGAGGAGCGCCAAACCGGCAGACACACACAGGTAAGAGCGGGAAACCTGATAAATACAGTTCAACACGCCTTCAGCGGTGTAGTCCAGGGGTATAAACAGGTAAACCTCGGTTAACCACTTTTAATTAGGGTCCATATAACCAGGGATACGGCGTTTGCTGGTTTCTACTCTCCTGTGTGGTGTGCGGGTCCTGGGTTAAAGACAGAGATATTTTAACGGTCAGGGTCTCCGCGTTGCGCTGCTGCGCGCCACACTGACAGTTGGGAGCTCTCGGTCAGAACTGCGGCCGCGAGCAGGTGGGGCGTGGCTACTGGACTGCGTGTTCTGTTTGTGTGTGAGTGTGCTCTGTGATTGGTTGTTTTCGTTCTGTTTGTGTTCTGTTTGTGTGTGTGTGTGTGTGTGTGTGTGAGTGTGAGTGTGCTCTGTGATTGGTTGTTTTCGTTCGGTTCGTGTTCTGTTTGTGTGTGTGTGTGTGAGTGTGCTCTGTGATTCGTTCGTGTTCTGTTTGTGTGTGTGTGTGTGTGTGTGTGTGTGAGTGTGCTCTGTGATTGGTTGTTTTCGTTCGGTTCGTGTTCTGTTTGTGTGTGTGTGTGTGAGTGTGAGTGTGCTCTGTGATTGGTTGTTTTCGTTCGGTTCGTGTTCTGTTTGTGTGTGTGTGTGTGAGTGTGAGTGTGCTCTGTGATTGGTTGTTTTCGTTCGGTTCGTGGTGTGTGTGTGTGTGTGTGTGTGTGAGTGTGTGAGTGTGCTCTGTGATTGGTTGTTTTCGTTCGGTTCGTGTTCTGTTTGTGTGTGTGAGTGTGTGTGTGTGCTCTGTGATTGGTTGTTTTCGTTCGGTTCGTGTTCTGTTTGTGTGTGTGTGTGTGAGTGTGCTCTGTGATTGGTTGTTTTCGTTCGGTTCGTGTTCTGTTTGTGTGTGTGTGTGTGAGTGTGAGTGTGCTCTGTGATTGGTTGTTTTCGTTCGGTTCGTGTTCTGTTTGTGTGTGTGTGTGTGTGTGTGTGTGTGTGTGTGAGAGTGTGCTCTGTGATTGGTTGTTTTCGTTCTGTTCGTGTTCTGTTTGTGTGTGTGTGTGTGTGTGAGTGTGCTCTGTGATTGGTTGTTTTCGTTCGGTTCGTGTTCTGTTTGTGTGTGTGTGTGTGTGAGTGTGCTCTGTGATTGGTTGTTTTCGTTCGGTTCGTGTTCTGTTTGTGTGTGTGTGTGTGTGAGTGTGCTCTGTGATTGGTTGTTTTCGTTCGGTTCGTGTTCTGTTTGTGTGTGTGTGTGTGTGTGTGTGTGTGTGTGTGTGTGTGTGTGTGTGTGTGTGTGAGAGTGTGCTCTGTGATTGGTTGTTTTCGTTCTGTTCGTGTTCTGTTGTTAGGCTCACTGGACCTCGCAGGGCGCTGCTAGTATCCTTCACCCTAGCCCGGGAAAGGACGCTCACAGAACTGTTCCCGCAAAAAGCACCTGACAGGAGAAATAACTGTATTTTTAAATTTTATTTTATTTACCACTAAACCACTGCTTCACAGGACACCAAATGCCAATACCATAAAATATCACTGCAATAGACGCACAATATTAATTGGTTGTCAGTACCGGCCATAATATCCTATTGGCAACGTTTGTGACTTTTGTTACAATATATAGACCAAAAAAAAGTATTTTGATTTAATCGATAAATGCTCCTTACATATAATTGACTACTTTATTTCGTTTTAACAATGCAATACATGTATTAGAAAATTAAGATTTTTTTTCACTTCTGTAATGTATATTGGCATTGTAAGGTTAAGGTGTTAAAATCGATCACACTGTTATATGAATTTAAGAAAGAAGCACTTATTATACAGATTAATTAAGTGCGGGTTACTTAAAATATACCATAACAATATTGTATTATACTGTTAACATGGTTTCTTTTTATGAATAATTTAGAAAAAAAATATGCATAAAAGCTTTCTAGCGTTTTATTTTAAATTGGAATAACAATGCTGTATAAGGCACGCCCCCCAGCCGGCTGGCTGGTAACTGTATTTTACAGTGAGCAGCTTTCAATAAAAAAATAAAAATGAACAATACTCTTTAAAAAAAAAACACATTTTTAATCGGGTCTCTGTAACATTTTTGGCTCAATCTCCCCTATCTTGAGTCTGTGTATCCGTTTCTTTTGTTTTGCCCGTGACTGTATATTAATTTAACAATGTGTTTGCCGTGTGCGTGAGGAGGGGGGCACACGTCGAGAAATACAAACACCGTAAAAACGCTCTCGTTTCGGTTTAGCACTTAAACAGAGAGTCCATTTTGACACCAAATGACCGAACTGGTGACAGTACCAGCCCGGTGCGCAGTTTGCAGTATCAGAACTAATTGACGTCCCTGTATATTCAGTGTCAGGGACGGAGGGGGTTGGTCAAGCTCTGTGAAAAAGAAAGGAGGAGGGAGGCGAAAGTGGCTCACGCAGCACGAGTTCGTTAGTAAAAAGTTACAGTTCAAATTTTAAAACACCCGCACGTTCCTAACGGCATTTTAAAAATCTAACGGTCATTTTTTTTTAAAAAAAAATTTGAATTATCCGTAGCGTTCTGTGCGCGCTCAAGAGTGTCTCGCCCTCGTCCGTTTTTTTTTTTGTTTTTTTTTCCCTCTCTTCACTGTACCTGCTGCTGCTGCAGTTTCTGCTGCCGCCGCCGACGGGTAAATGTCGCTTCTGTTTTCCTCTCTCGTTCTCTCTCTTTCGTCTTCTTCTCCTTCTTCTTCTTCTTCATCCTCTACATCTGCTGCCTCGGATTGAACCGCCGTCTCCTCGCCTTCATCAGAGTCCCGGAGCGGGGAGGACATCTCACAAGCGCCCGCTGTTTCTCCCTCGAAAAGGAAAACAGTTAAAAAAAAAAGAAGCGGTTCTTGAATTAAGAAATATTACGTTCAATATACAAATCGGCAAAGTTGGAGGGCGTTCGGATTATTTTTACACAGAGACAGATCAACAAAGATGGCCGTCCTTATATTTATTTTTTAACGACCCCCCCCCCCCCCCCCCTCCCCAGAAGAAAAAAAAAAAAAAAAAAACTCTTACATAAAAAATGGCTGACTCTTATTATTTTAAAAAGCGCCCCCGCCACACACACACAAAAAAATTACACTTCGTTCAGAGATGGATTTCCCCTATTTCTTGCAATATGCAAATGTTTTTTCAGGTTTTTTTTTGTAATCTGTTTCACACATAACAGAACCGCGTTAACGTCTCTTTGTTTTCGTATTGTCTTTTCATTTTTTGTAAACCTCTCCCTGCACTGCAGAAAGAAATGCAAATAAAACAAATATGGCTACCTCATATTATTTTCAGCCCCCACACCGTCTAAAATTATTTGGAGGGGGGGAGCGGTCATGCTCAGTCTTACATCGGCGTCAGTTACTTAAATTTAACTATTAACATTGCCAAGTGGCAACCATTCTTTATTCACTAAACTTTTTGTTTAAACAAAAAAAAAAAATAATAATAATAATAATAATAATAATGATGTAAAAATGTATGATGCATTTCTCTGTATTTAAAGTATTATGGATTTTCTTGGTGTTGCTGCATCTTGTAAAGCGCCTTGTGATGGTGGTCCGCTATGAAAGGCGCTATATAAAATAAAGATTGATTGATTGCAAAATAAGATATCCAGCAGGACCCGCAACAGGAAAAAACAATTATATATTTTTTGTGTAAATACTGAAATGTGTATATATATATATATATATATATATATATATATATATATATATATATAAATCTTTAAATAGCTGCTTGTAATGTTTTGTTATTATTATTGAATGGTTATGGTATAAGACGGAACAGTTTTAAAAATATATGTATAATAATTTATGGCAACTTCTAAGTCTTAAAACAAACCACAACACAACATACTGTATATGCATTTATTGTCCGCGGTACATGTAGTTGGATTTTACAGCTCATCAATAATAATACAAATATCAGTGTGAGCACAGACAGAGAGACAGCGAGACAGAGACAGAGACAGACACAGAAAGAGACAGACACAGAGAGAGAGACAGACAGACACAGAGAGAGACAGGCAGACAGACACAGAGAGACAGACAGACTGACACAGAGAAAGAGACAGACAGACAGACACAGAGAGACAGACACAGAGAGACAGACAGACAGACACAGACACAGACAGACAGACACAAACACAGAGAGTGACGTTTCCTATGGGCGGCCTCAAACGAGCAGCGGGGGGGGGGGGGGGGGGGGGCTTCAGAATTCGGTGAGGTCATCGTTGAAGTACAGGTGAATGGCCTGGGTGTAGCGCTCCCTGTCCATCCTCAGCTGGTAGAATTCCTCGTCCTCGTCCGGGATCCCGTTGTCTCCCAGGGTTTTGTCCATGTCCAGACTGACCCCGTTGTGCTTCCAGGTGTAGCTGGCAGCGTGCGCGTTGTAGCGGAGGTACCGCTGAAGAATGGCATTCAAGCTCTCCTCTGTGCAGACCTGGGGAGGGAGAGGGGGGGGGGGGGGGAATCAGAACGCAACAACACCACACGGGGGGGGGGTTGGGGGGGGCGATAACCGCACATCTAGAACCCAAGTCAAGTGCCGTCCAGCAGCCCAGACATCCAGATACTGGACCGTATCGCCCCACCACACCCTCTAGACATCCAGCTCATTAGCAACCACTTCCAGTTAAAGAGTTTAACTGGAAGTGGTTGCTAATAAGGGGGGAGGGAGACAGAGAGGGAGGGAGGGAGAGAGAGGGGGGAGAGAGAGAGAGCGAGAGAGGGAGATAGAGGGAGAGAGAGAGAGGGGGGAGAGGGTGAGGGAGAGGGAGGGAGAGAGAGATAGAGAGAGAGAGAGCGAGAGAGGGAGATAGAGAGGGAGAGAGAGGGGGGAGAGGGAGGGAGAGAGGGGGAGGGAGAGAGAGGGGGGAGGGAGAGGGAGAGAGAGCGAGAGAGAGGGAGAGAGAGGGGGGAGAGGGAGGGAGAGGGGGGGAGGGAGAGACAGAGGGAGAGAGGGAGAGGGGGAGAGGGACGGAGGGAGGGAGAGAGAGGGGGGAGGGAGAGACAGAGGGAGAAGAGGAGGGGGAGGGAGAGAGAGGGGGGAGGGAGAGGGAGAGAGAGAGAGGTAGAGAGAGATTTGCAGTCCCACAGTCGGTCAGGGTGGAACGCTGGTTCTCTCTGTTTGTCACCTCGATGGTCTGCTCCTGTGATGTCAGTGTGTTGACGATGCGGAGGCACCTCGTCTTGCCTGAGAGGACGCCCTCCT